>NW_024061106.1:0-200297 GCF_016432855.1 Salvelinus namaycush | reverse complement strand
CTACTGGCATGACCTAGAGAGATACAACCTACTGTAGCCTACTGGCATGACCTAGAAAGATACAACCTACTGTAGCCTACTGGCATGACCTAGATAGTTACAACCTACTGTAGTCTACTGGCATGACCTAGAGAGATACAACCTACTGTAACCTACTGGCATGACCCAGAGAGTTACAACCTACTGTAGCCTACTGGCATGACCTAGAGAGATACAACCTACTGTAGCCTACTGGCATGACCTAGAGAGATACAACCTACTGTAACCTACTGGCATGACCTAGAAAGATACAACCTACTGTAGCCTACTGGCATGACCTAGATAGTTACAACCTACTGTAGCCTACTGGCATGACCTAGATAGATACAACCTACTGTAACCTACTGGCATGACCTAGAGAGATACAACCTACGGTAACCTACTGGCATGACCTAGAGAGTTACAACCTACTGTAACCTACTGGCATGACGTAGAGAGATACAATCTACTGTAGCCTACTGGCATGACCTAGAGAGATACAACCTACTGTAGTCTACTGGCATGACCTAGAGAGTTACAACCTACTGTAGTCTACTGGCATGACCTAGAGAGATACAACCTACTGTAGCCTACTGGCATGACCTAGAGAGTTACAACCTACTGTAACCTACTGGCATGACCTAGAGAGTTACAACCTACTGTAAGCTACTGGCATGACCTAGAGAGTTACAACCTACTGTAAGCTACTGGCATGACCTAGAGAGATACAACCACTGGTACGCATGCATTTCTAAACTTTTTTTCTCACTTTTATGGGGTATTGTGATGTCATGATGGGGTATTGTGATGTCATTATGGGGTATTGTGATGTCATTATGGGGTATTCTGATGTCATTATGAGGTATTGTCTGAAGATTGATTATTAAAAACAATGTAATCCACTGTAACAAAATGTGGAAAAACGGAAGGGGTCTGAATGCATGTATGTTGTATGTTCTGTGTTCGGTGTCCCAGATTTTATTTTATTTTATGTATTTTCTTTCTACCAATTGATTGGTTGAAATGTTATGACGTGTATTTTTCCATATAGACACATAGAACTATATAGAACTTGAACTGAACTGATGCTTCAAGCGTTTGATTAAATAATTAACGCAAATGACCTGAGGAAGCCAGAGATCAATATAACCAGAAGAAAATAACCACCCGACCTGCTGCTGGCCTTCCTAAATTCTGACGTTATGCTCCTGAAGTTTCCGGTAAAATCGGCAAATTTTTTCCATTTTCATTTAGAGTGCCAATTTATCTGACCATTTCTACCAATCTTCGTGCCAGTTATGAACGAGTTACAACACCTGTTTGGCCCCGCCACTTCCTGGGTCGTTGAATTAAATTTAAGGAATAAATCCGGGTCTCACGCTCATCACCTGTGGAAGGCGGGGCTTCCAGCGAGGCGTGGATTTAATAGTATGTTGTACCTAGTTTCCCTCCTTCAGGGAACAGTAGTTATAGTCATAACGTGTGGATTTAATAGTATGTTGTACCTAGTTTCCCTCCTTCAGGGAACAGTAGAACAGTAGAACTTCAACTTACATACTGGATCTTGCTGTCGGACAGTTTTTTTTGTATTCAGATCTCTGAAATGCTCTCTAACTACGTAACATTTAGTGCCTCCTTATGTTACGCTGGGAAAACCGTTTTCAATCATTTCAGAGTTTGCTAAATCCAATGGTTCTAACCGAAAGTCCCCTTAACTTTATTGACAACACCCAAATGGATACTGTCATTAACGTGGTTCTTCAATAATTACACATAATTCTTAATACTGTAGCTGTTTAGTTAGTCACATGTTCATCGATCATCAGCTGATCCAGGAAATAATTTTCTGAATGACAGTCAAATGACAAACATCACGACATGCAACAACAACCAAAGTGCTTCTTCATTCATTGCTCTGGTAAAGACAGTTATGCCGTGCTCCTCGTTGGATCCAACATCCCTAACAAATTGATGTTTATAATGTTATTGTCAGCTTGATTTACTGAGCTATTTTCCTTTATTCAGGACATTTAGAATGACAACACATTACAGAGTAGCCTTGTGGGATTATTCACAAAATTATCTGGTTATGAAATGTCATGGCAGACATTTTAGTTTCCATGTTTCACCTGAATTATTAAACGATTAATAATCCTAGGTCTATGTTGTTAGGTGAAGTTATGGGTCCTACAGTAGGTCTATGTTATTGTTAGGTGAAGTTATTGGTCCTACAGTAGGTCTGTTATTGTTTGGTGAAGTTATTGGTCCTACAGTAGGTCTGTTATTGTTTGGTGAAGTTATGGCTGATGTTAAAGCAAAGCTTGCCAAAGAGCATTTTACTGGTTAAGTGTTTTTTAAGTATATAGCAGTTGATTTGTGACAAAAACACAAACATATTAACCAGGACATTCAAGCGAGCCTTACAATTATAATCCAAAAGTAATGTGAAATGCACTCATTAGCAACCTGGAAAATGGAGGCTATTTTTGCTGTCAGCCTATGAGAACTCCCCTGAGTTTTCCCCCACGGTGGTGAATTAGTGAATAGACACAGAACTTAATGTGAGTTTCCTTGAGTAGCACTCCTGATCTTGCACTGTAATATTCAGAATACATTGTGAAAAACTTAAATCTTTGCTCACCATTTTTGCTCCAGGCAGATATACTACATCCATAACTAGTGGTTTCCTCATTAGCAGATATACTACATCCATAACTATCGGTTTCCTCATTACCAGATATACTACATCCATAACTAGTGGTTTCCTCATTACCAGATATACTATTAGCAGGGAGGTGTTTCTGCATTCAAATTGTTTGTGCATTGCCCTCGTGCTGCAATTTTAGCAAACACAGAAAAGGGCCTACATTGGAGACTAATAGTTGTCTGGTACACTGCTTAGGATTTCAACAACTTGAATAACTTATTTCTAGTTACCACTAATGTGAAAACAAGACAAAATATGACTTGTTGCTAACTTGACTGTCTTAATTGTCAAATAATTCAACAGACATCAATTGTTGTACAACTTCATGGGTATGCTCTGGGCATCATCTTTTACCTCAAATTAACAGTGGATTTCTGCTGTTGTGGGCCTTTAACCGTCTGACTTTGTTGTTCACACAGGAGAGAGACGGGACTATCGTGGATCCTCTGCGGAGCCTCAACAACCTCATGATGCTGACGAGGCAGAGAAGAGTCTCTCCACATCAGAACTCCTCAAGAAACGCCTGCAGAGACCCACAGGGAAGAAATCTCACTGCTGCTCTGACTGTGGGAAGAGATTCACCTCATCAGGCATTAAAATACATCAAAGAATTCCCACTGGATTCCCACTGGAGTCAAGCTGTCTCACTATACATCAGAGAATACACACAGGAGAGAAGCCTTATACCTGTGATCAATGTGGGAAGAGTTTTACTCTGCTGAACAGCCTGATAGTACACCAGCGGACACACACAGGAGAGAAACCTTTTAGCTGTGATCAATGTGGGAAGAGTTTTACTACATCTAGCTATCTAACTATACACCAGAGAACACACACAGGAGAGAAACGATATAGCTGTGATCAATGTGGAAAGGGTTTCGGTACATCTGGCTGTCTGACAAAACACCAGAGAATACACACAGGAGAGAAACCTTACAGCTGTGATCAATGTGGGAAGAGATGTTCTACATCTGGCCATCTAACTATACACCAGAGAACACACACAGGAGAGAAACCTTACAGCTGTGATCAATGTGGGAAGAGTTTTGCTGCATCTGGCAATCTGACTCTACACAAAAGAATACACACAGGAGAGAAACCTTATAGCTGTGATCAATGTGGAAAGAGTTTTACTCAGTTAACCAGCCTGACATCACACCAGAGAACACACACAGGAGAGAAACCTTATAGCTGTGGTCAATGTGGGAAGAGTTTTTGTACATCTGGCCGTCTGGCAACACACCGGAGAACACACACAGGAGAGAAACCTTATAGCTGTGATCAATGTGGGAAGAGTTTTGGTACATCTGGCTGTCTGACAAAACACCGGAGAACACACACAGGAGAGAACCCTTATAGCTGTACTCAATGTGGGAAGAGTTTTACTCATTCTACCAGCCTGAAATTACACCAGAGAACACACACAGGAGAGAAACCTTATAGCTGTAATCAATGTGGGAAGAGTTTTTCTTCATCTGGCCTTCTGACTGTACACCAGAGAATACACATAGGAGAGAAACCTTATTGCTGTGATCAATGTGGGAGAAGTTTTACTCAGCTAGGCAGCCTGGTATCTCACCAGAGAACACACACAGGAGAGAAACCTCATAGCTGTAATCAATGTGGGATGAGATACTCTGATAAAAGATCTCTGACTAAACATCAGAAAATACATGTTTCATGATATCAATGAAATAATGTAGAATGTGTTTTAATATTGTGGAAGTATTTTAGTCACGTCACAATGTAGAATGTTTTAACATTGTAGTAGCAGCATGTTAATGATGTCACAATGTAGAACCCTAAATGTTTGCTCTGAATTCTATTTATGAGATTTAACAAAAAGTGACTAACAAAAAAGAGTTTTGATTCAAGTTGGTGACCCACTTGAATCAAAATGCAATACTTCAAAATGTTTAGGTTTTCAATTTATGCCAAACTGTTTCTACATATTGGTTATTGATTTGGACACGTTAAAACTGTGTTTTGAAATTGCGCTATTCCCATTTATCAAAATGTCATTGAAAAGACGTTGAGAATAACACTATTCCTGACTTCCAATATACATTCGGTTGAAAGTGAGTTCAAAAGATGTAATTTCGGGTCGTTTTTCAATGACTTGACTTAATTTCAAGGTACTTGCAGCCTAAACACATGGACGCAGTATAACAAATTAATCTATAATCAATTTTATTAACAATCCTACATCACTCCAGTATTTCTTGACAACATTCAAATGCTAATTGTCTTTATTCCACTACTGAAGAAGCATGACTCAAATCACCTACTCATATTTCAAACATTCAGCCTGACAAAAGATACATGTTTTATTATTCCATGCCTCACCATTAAGTTAATTATTGCCAATACATATTAACAAAGGGGTGTACATTTGCTTTTGATATTTACACTTCATGTAACATTTAGTCATAATTATTTATAGTTATTTATGCAACCAGCTGACAATTTATGGGTCCAATTATATTGAAATTGTTATCCTGCTTTCATAATGTCAGGGTTCATTCTCAGATGTACCAACCCACATGTACTAGAGCATGACATTGGGGACTGGGCCCCCATCCAACAACATGCCTATTGAGTGAACCCTGAAAAGAGAAGCTCGGGATATTGCAGGAGCTCTTGAAATCATGACTAATACAATTTGATTTGAGTTTTGTTTGGTCTCGTTCCAAGGCGTTGAGAGTTCTAGAAGCTAGTGGGTTTTAGGAAGACGAGAGTTCTAGAAGCTGGTGAGTTTTAGGAGGACGAGAGTTCTAGAAGCTGGTGAGTTTTAGGAGGACGAGAGTTCTAGAAGCTGGTGAGTTTTAGGAGGACGAGAGTTCTAGAAGCTGGTGAGTTTTAGGAGGACGAGAGTTCTAGAAGCTGGTGAGTTTTAGGAGGACGAGAGTTCTAGAAGCTGGTGAGTTATAGTTAGTAGAAAGTAAAATATTTTTTTTTATATGATTGTATATATTTTTTTCATTTATGTTTTGAGGTTGGACTTTAGCACGTCTAGCTCGTTAGCACGTCTAGCTTGTTAGCACGTAGGACGCACTGATTGGTGTTACCTCGTTAGTCAGTATGTGTTTCACCTGTGCTGGCTTGTCCATCTCGTTAGTGGGAAGGTGTTTCACCTGAGCTGGTCCAGGTTCTATTTAAGAGTGTCTGACCCAGTGCTCCAGTTGTCTTGATAGATGTGGAGAGTCAACACCTTTAGTTGCTCCACCTTTTTGGTTTGCTTCCTGTCTTTAAGTTTGTTGTGGATTTTTCTTTTGTTTTCCTCTTCTTGGGCAGATTTAGTGGGTCTCATGGTTGGTGTCTTTTAGGTCCCAGTTGTTGTTACTAGTCAACTTTCAGTCGACACCCCCATAGTGTCTTTCAGAGCCTCTCCTAAAAAACAAGCTTATATTTTGGGTTGGATATTTAATCCAATTAGTGTTTTAATCAATGGCATTTCCTTAGAATGCTCATTGGTCTTTCAGTTGTTAATCTTCTGTTTTTTTTATCCTGTTATTTTTGTGTACTAAATATTTCTGTTTATTTTCATTGTTTTCTCCTGTGAAGCCATTGTGTTGCATCCATGTCTGAAATGTGCTGTATAAATAAAGCTTGATTTGATTTCAACAAATGAACCCAATGACTGACCTATCAACAGACTCTTGGTCCATCTTAGTATGAAAATCAGTATCAATCCCACTTTTCAAGCCTGCTGAAGGAGTGGTGAACACCACCCCTGGCTCCACCAGGGGCTTGAGGTGGTCTCCCACAGCTCTGCTTATGTCATGTTCTGTGGCCTTGCCGTTCCATTTCTTGACTGCCTCTGAAACCCAGAAAGAAACACATTTAGTCATATTTTATAAAACACTCAAAGTAATGGATGTGGAGCATCTATGGCCTCAGTTACACCTGGCACCTAAATGTGACTTCTGTCATCTGATCACTCCAAGCTGCATTCGGTTCAGATCTACCAGGATGGGCCTTTGACATAGTCTGGATGCAGTCAGGCCACTGAATATAAATATTCAATGTAAAGAGATGGGGTGAATGAGTTGGGAAAAGAACATTTGACACAAATTACCTTCATAATATCAAAGAACAAATGTGCATGCCTGAGGGGAAATTAACTTTCATACAGCCAAAAGGGGTGAGAAATTACACCAATACAATTTGCACTAACGTAAATAAACATAGATGATGGAACATATTCCCTTTTGCTTACGTGATGAACCACTAAGGGGACAAAAATATTTACCATCTAAACCATGTGTGACCTCTCACCTCTCTGGCTGTAGAAGTGTTCTTCCTAACCAGTCCCTCAACAGCTCTCTGACTGGGCTCCACCCTCACTGGGTCTTCAGAGGAGAGGAAGGCTGAGGAGGGATGGAAGGATGACTGGATCAGTCAGTCAATAAAGTGTAGAGCTGCTGTCTGACAAAATCACTATTTTAGTAGTTCATTAAAGTAAATAAGGCTTTATGACTGCTGAATACCAACTATCAATCACTTTCATAATGTATTTTCAGGTAGCGATACATCCTTGGGACGTCCCTAGCCCATTGAAGTTGACATTTAAAATGGTTAAGGTTAGGGGTTAGGTTAGAATACTCATACTAACTGCACTATTTGTGAAGTAAATTGAGTATATAGTCTGCTTATTGGTCATAGTATGATATAGTTAGTATGCCAAAAGTCCCCGGATGTTGTACTAAATTCGCCAAAATATGATGTAAACACGCAGTACTTTAGGGCCCATAATGCAATTCTTCATGAAATGGGCGTGGCTTCAACGTTTTCAGATTTGAAGAAAATGGGGGGAAAATATGCAGCCGAAGTCCAACGAGAGAGCGGATACAAATGAACTGCTTTAAATAATTATGACAAATGTTGAGCAATGCAATAAAGTAATGACTTTTCAAATAAGTTACGTTACACGTTATGTTAGCTACACTATCCTTACAAAACGCATAGCATATCTTTACAGCAGTATGTACCAGTATGTGAGCTAGCTACCTAACGCTAGTTAGCTACTTATACATCAAACTTGCCAGTATAGTAACTATATTCTAACTAACTACCCAATGTTTATTGACTTGATTAGAGCGCAGAATAACTGATGAATTTAATAACGCTCAACACCCATTGAATATGGCCAGTGTCAGTAAACATTTCTGCAAAAAAGCTCAAATTAAATTGTTGCCAGCAGCACAGTTAGTCACCAACACTCTGGATAACATGAAAACAGCCTAACCAGCTCTGCTAGGGCAAGTAAAATGGTAAGAGTGAGGTTTTCTCTGATTTGTGTCTAGCAAGCTATCCAACATTAGCCAGCTAGCTGGGTGCTTTACTGTCATTGTGAGGTCAGAATGCTTGGATCGACCCTACTCCTCAGCCATATAGTATTTGTTTACAAACAGTAGCGTTATACAAGCTTATGTTTTGGTTTCTGGTAGGGGTAATACGGTTAAAACATTTGAGGCATTTATAAGTTATATTCTTCAAGAATCAATGGTTATATAGTAAATGGGTCTTTCTATAACTGCCAGTGTAGATTTCCTGTTGGGGTCAAATTGTTAGAGCTGTTGATAAGTCATTGTATAATATTCTGGCAATTCTTTTCATGCCATTACATTAAAGGTGAAAGATTGTCTTGTCTTAGCAAGGTGTTGCTTAAATAATGTTAGCTGCTAATCGCTAGTTAGCGGGCTAGCTAGCTTGCTAAATGTATTAAGAGTCAGAGCAATCGTAGCTTGCTAATACTGCCTGGTACCAGTGCTGGTGTAGGCCTAGATAAGCATGTTTGTGCAGCGGTATCATATCAGAGAGGAGTAAGCGAAGTATGAATATGTTGGCTAGCTAGCCGGCTACATGAAGTAAGAAAACAACATGTAATGTAACATCTAATTAGGGTCAACTGGAAACACTGACCAACACTTTGGTTCCTACCATGTCTTCTTCTCTGAGGTTTATTGTCAGACTACACTCATCAGGTGTATTGCTGCCACCTACTGTACGAGGTTGTGAAAAATAACCAAAACGCAAAAAGAATTGGGATTAACAAGTCATACTAATTACGTAAATTAAAAAAATAAACACGAACCAAATTCACGCCACTACCCTGAATTTCAAACAAAAATGGTACTATTCAGATCCCTACACAGGTTCAGGAACCTGGGAGGGGGGAACGTCTTCATTCAGTACTCCCTGTAACATTTAGTCTGAAGTCCTGGAGATCCAGAAATGTATTTGCCGCCTTCACAATGATGTCTAGCTTCTTAGATGTTTTATTAGCTTATTATTAATGCAATTTATCACTGCGGTAGTGAGGGCAATGCAAACGCAATTTTGTTGTAGAAACTCCTCCAAGCTAATGAGGAAACTGCTAGTTTTGGACGAAGGTTACTAATAATTTATTAATGCAATTTATCACTTGCTCTATAAACACAACAAAGTCCACCTTGTTCACTATTAGTGTGTTGGGATCCTTCTCCTGCATGGCTTCACTGTAGACTGTGGGACATGAACTACCTTCTCCTCTCTACTCCTTCAGCTATTTTCACTGCCTCCACATAGGACAGCTGCTGGATGGGCCTGATCATCCTAGCTACTGTGACATCCTTCATTCGTACAGGACACTCAGGGAACTCGGGAACGTGATTCCCATCACAACTACAACATGCTTCATCTGACTACGACATATTTATTCCTTCGACAAACACTTGCCACATGTCCAAACTTTTTTACAATTGTAACACTGCAGCGGCTTCTGTATATCTCACTTACTCAGGTTTTACATAAGATGGGAGAACCACTTCACCAAACCACAGTAAGACCTTCCATCTATCATTAATTTTAATCAATGTGCGTCTAACTGAAATGTTTAACCTAAACCACACAAAGCTTTCTCCTTTTGCGCTGTTGACACACAATCAGTATCATACCGCTCCTGGTCACTCGAACCGATTCCACTTTACCCAATTCATCCTTCACCATCTTTGAGACCGTTAACAGGTCACCCACAAAAACATCCTTGCTGATGATTCCCACTCCGACCCTAAACTGATGTTCATTACCAACTTTAGCCCTTTTCACTCCACTGTTCTTCACCATCGTCCACTCAGTCTCAACAACTGTACAGAGTCAATGTGCGGGGGCACCGGTTAGTTGAGGTAATATGTAGGTTAAAGTGACTGTTCTTCAACATCCTCCATGCAGTCTCACCAACTGTACTCATGCCAAGAGAATCCCACAATGCTTCCTCCAGTCATCCCTGGACTCCCTCGCTCTGTGCTGTGAAAGATGTGAGAGTTTGTTCTCAAAGTAGCATCTATATTGTTCTCATTCCATCTATATTGTTCTCATTTCATCTATATTGTTCTCATTCCATCTACAGTGGGGCAAAAAAGTATTTAGTCAGCCACCAATTGTGCAAGTTCTCCCACTTAAAAAGATGAGAGAGGCCTGTAAATTTCATCATAGGTACACTTAAACTATGACAGACAAAATGAGAGAGAAAAAATCCAGAAAATCACATTGTAGGATTTTTAATTTATTTATTTGCAAATTATGGTGGAAAATAAGTATTTGGTTTCTCAATACTTTGTTATATACTCTTTGTTGGCAATGACAGAGGTTAAATGTTTTCTGTAAGCTAGAAAATATCCAGATAAAAATAAATCACATTGGCTGAGCCTGTCTACATAGAACTTGAAACATTGTATCAATGATCACCTAGGTCGTGAACTTGATATAAAATATTCTGGGCCTTGAGAGTTTCCCGCGCCAGTGAGTTTGGGACAGACACAGCTGTAGGCTATTTGTGTAAGGGATAAGAAGTAATCAGGTATTTTATGACATTTCCACTGGATCAGAGCATTACATTTTTCCCTTTCATGTCAAGTGTTTATCAAGAGTGAGAGCTGGAAATATTTTACAAAAACTTTGAGGAATTATTGTCATTCGCCAATTGATTTGAGTAAAACTTTGTTTACTTGCTGTTTGAGGTGAAGAGAAATTTACTTTGAGAAGCTCCACAAATCATTAGTGGTGGTGTGTAAATACTACCAGACATCGCCAAATTGCTCTCTGCATCGCTCTCTGCCCTTTGTGTTTGCTAAAACGCAATTTGGTTGCAGAAACTCCTCCAAGCTAATGCGGAAACCGCTAGTTATACCATAAACCTACTGTAGGACCCATAACTTCACCTAACAACAACATAGACCTACTGTAGGACCCATAACTTCACCTAACAACATAGACCTACTGAAGGACCCATAACTAATAACAACATAGACCTACTGTAGGACCCATAACTTCACCTGCTTTGGATTTCAACAACTTTAAAATCGTATTTCTAGCATACAATCGTCGATGTTACTACTAATGTGAAAACAAGACAAAATATGACTTGTTGTTCACTTAACTGTCTTATGACAAATGTCAAATAATTAACAATCATTACAGACGTCATTGTTTGTACAACATAATTGCTAGGCTGTTGGCATCACCTTTTTACAGTAGATTTCTGCTGTTGTGGGCCTTAAACCATCTGTCCGACTTTTTGTTCACACAGGAGAGAGACGTGACTATTGTGGATCCTCTGGGGGGCCTCAACAACCTCATGATGCTGAAGAAGCAGAGAAGAGTCTCTCCACATCAAAACACCTCAAGAAACACCAGCAGAGACCCACAGGGAAGAAATCTCACTTCTGCTCTGACTGTGGGAAAGGTTGCACATCTTCATCAGAACTTAAAATACACCAGAGAACACACACAGGAGAGAAACCTTATAGCTGTGATCAATGTGGGATGAGTTTTACTACATCAAGCCATCTGATTCGACACCAGGGAACACACACAGGAAAGAAAACCTTATAGCTGTGATCAATGTGGGAAGAGTTTTACTACATCGAGCTCTCTGACTACACACCAGAGAACACACACAGGAGAGAAACCTTATAGCTGTGGTCAATGTGAGATGAGTTTTACTTCATCAAGCCAGCTGACATCACACCAGAGAACACACACAGGAGAGAAACCTTATAGCTGTGATCAATGTGGGAAGTGCTTTCCTACATCTAGCCAGCTGACTTCACACCAGAGAACACACACAGGAGAGAAGCCTTATAGCTGTGATCATTGTGACAAGAGATACTCTGATAAAAGATCTCTGATCAAACATCAGAAAATACATACATGAAGTTGTTTCATGATATCAATGAAATAATGGCACAATGTAGAATGTTTTAACATTGTAGTATGAGTATTTTAATGATGTCACATTGTAGAATGTTTTAACATTGTAGTAGGAGTATTTTAATGATGTTCTACCTTATCGTTTGCCCTGTTCAATTGATTGCAGCATGATATGGATATTAGCCTCAGGGGAAAATCCAGGCTCTGAATTGAAAGAGTATTATTTAACAAAAAGTGACTAACAAAAAAAGAGCTGTGTTACACTTACTGTGTTGGTGACCCACTTTAATCAAAATGCAGCACTTCAAAATGTAGCCAGCTGTTTTCTACAAGTTGAAAAAGCTGCTTGTTTAAAAAATACATGTAATATGATAATTGTTGCAGATGTTTGTTTATATACATAACATGAAAGCATTATAATAAATTGGTCTACAATCAATTTTATTATCAATCTGACATCACTCCAGTATTTCTTGACAACATTCAAGTGCTAATTGTCTTTAGTCCACTACTGAAGAAGCATGACTCAAATCACCTCATACTTCAAACATTCAGCCTGACAAAAGATACATGTTTTATTAATCCATGCCTCATCTTTAAGTGAAGTATTGCCAATACATATTAACAAAGGGGTGTACATTTGGTTTTGATTTTCATATTTACAATTTATGTAACATTTAGTATTCATAATTATTTATGCAACCAGCTGACCATTTTTGGGTACAATTATATTGACAATGTTGCCCTGCTTTTAGAATATCAGGATTCATTCTCAGATGTGCCAACCCAAATGCATGACATTGGGGACTGGGTCCCAATCCAACAACATGCCTATCGAGTGAGCACTGAATAGAGAGAGAGAAGGTGGAAAGTTACTACGGATATTGTAGGTGTTGTTTGCTGATTGTCTCAAGGGTGGGCAGTCAACAAGTTTTGCGTTTAGCCAGTGCGTTGCCATGGAACACAAATTATTTTGACTGCACGTTTTTCCGTATTGGAGACGAGTTTTTGGGGCTCGTTCCAAGGGGACGAGAGTTCTAGAAGCTAGTGGGTTTTAGGATTCTATTGAAAGAAAAAAGGATTTAAAAAATAATACTATGGTAAATTATTATTTAGAAATATGTGTTTTTTCTTGTTGTTTATTGTTGACAGCAAGTAGACACCATGTTTATATTGTAGAAGCATTGTAGTTGATTATGTGAAATGGAAGTTTTCTGTTTGCAAACATGTCCAACAAAAATATAGGATGTATTTGTTGTCTAAAGGGGGAAGGTGTTACAGGCTTTGGCTTGTCCATCTCGTTAGTGGGAAGGTGTTTCACCCGAGCTGGTCCAGGTTCTATTTAAGAGTGTCTGGCCCAGTGCTCCAGTTGTCTTGATAGATGTGGAGAGTCAACACCTTTAGTTGATCCACCTTTTTGGTTTACTTCCTGTCTTTAAGTTTGGTGTGGGTTTTTCTTTTGCTTGCCTCTTCTTGGGCAGATTTAATGGGTCTCATGGTGGGTGTCTTTTAGGTCCCAGTTGTTGTTACTAGTGAACTTTCAGTGGACACTGAGAGCAAAACTGCAACATTATGTTATAATACTTTTATTGGATCAAATGGTTGTTTTATGCAACAGAATAGATGATTCTTAGAACTATTGTGTCTGTGTGTTCTACTGAGGATGGGCCTCTGGGAGGAAACACTGACAGGAGATTTACAATGTCTTTTGGGTGATAAAACCTAAAGAGACCGCATTCCAGAGCATGAGTTAATGTTTCTGTTCTATATCGTACCAGGGAGAGATGACCCCAGACCCAGACCCTGGTCTCTACACAAAGAGTACTGTTTTTACATAAAGATAGATACTGCCTGCTGTGAATTATAAGTATCTTTCATACAAATCTTAACCTTGTGACCCGTTCTATACATCTGTTGTTGCATCAACGATCAAGTCAGCTGCTGCTGCTCCAATACAGTATGAGGTGAGACGGTGAACTGATGTTGAACCAGGCAGTCAGCTGCTGCTGCTCCAATACAGTATGAGGTGAGACGGTGAACTGATGTTGAACCGGGCAGTCAGCTGCTGCTGCTCCAATACAGTATGAGGTGAGACGGTGAACTGACGTTGAACTGGGCAGTCAGCTGCTGCTGCTCCAATACAGTATGAGGTGAGACGGTGAACTGACGTTGAATCATAATTAAGTTAATAAAAATGTATTCGTGAAACTGTTAAAAAATAGTATATGGCAAATTAAATATATTAAGCTATTGTTATCATATAGAAACATCATGGAATATCGTACATCATATTAAATATATTACTCTATTGTTATCATATAGAAACATCATGGAATATTGTACATCATATTAAATATATTACTCTATTGTTATCATATAGAAACATCATGGAATATTGTACATCATATTAAATATATTACTCTATTGTTATCATATAGAAACATCATGGAATATTGTACATCATATTAGCATCAACATACATTATTGTTTCATTCAATTTCACATAATAAGGATATTTCATATTTTCAAGTTCAGAAGTCAGAACCCATCACCTGCTATGTAAAAGAGACAGAAGAATGCACAATGGTCAATGCTATCCGGGATCCTTGGGACATCCCTACCCTAACCCCTAACCTTAACCCTTTTATATGTTAACTTCAACGGGCTAGGGACGTCCCAAGGATGTGTAATTTCTCACCCCTTTTGGCTGTAGGAAAGTTAATTTCTCCTCAGGCACACACATTTGTTCTTTGATATTATGAAGGTAATTTGTGTCAAATGTACTTTTCCCCACCCATTCACCCCATCTCTTTACATTGCTTATTTATATTCAGTGGCCTGACTGCATCCAGACTGTCAAAGGCCCATCCTGGTAGATCTGAACCTAATGCAGCTTGGAGTGATCAGATGACAGAAGTCACATTTAGGTGCCAGGTGTAACTGAGGCCATAGATGCTCCATATCCATTACTTTGAGTGTTTTATATAATATGACTAAATGTGTTTGTTTCTGTGTTGCAGGGGCAGTCAAGAAATGGAACAGCAAGGCCACAGAACATGACATAAGCAGAGCTGTGGGAGACCACCTCAAGCCCCTGGTAGAGCCGGGGGTGGCGTTTACGACCACCTCAAGCCCCTGGTAGAGCTGGGGGTGGTGTTTACCACTCCACCAGCAGAGCTGTGGGAGACCACCTCAAGCCCCTGGTAGAGCCGGGGGTGGTGTTTACCACTCCACCAGCAGAGCTGTGGGAGACCACCTCAAGCCCTTGGTAGAGCCGGGGGTGGTGTTTACCACTCCACCAGCAGAGCTGTGGGAGACCACCTCAAGCCCCTGGTAGAGCCGGGGGTGGTGTTAACCACTCCACCACGCCTTCAGCAGGCTTGAAAAGTGGGATTGATACTGTTTTTCATACTAAGATGGAGGGTCTGTTGATTGATCAGTCATTGGGTTCAGTTGTTGAAATCAAATCAAGCTTTATTTATACAGCACATTTCAGACATGGATGCAACACAATGGCTTCACAGGAGAAAACAATGAAAATAAACAGAAATATTTAGTACACAACAAACAGAAGATTAACAACTGAAAGACTAATGAACATTCTAAGGAAATACCATTGATTAAAACACTAATTGGATGCAATATCCAACCCAAAATATAAGCTTGTTTTTTAGGAGGGGTTCTCAAAGACACTATGGGGGTGTCGACTGAAAGTTGACTAGTAACAACAACTGGGACCTAAAAGACACCCACCATGAGACCCACTAAATCTACCCAAGAAGAGGCAAACAAAAGAAAAACCCACACCAAACTTAAAGACAGGAAGCAAACCAAAAAGGTGGAGCAACTAAAGGTGTTGACTCTCCACATCTATCAAGACAACTGGAGCACTGGGCCAGACACTCTTAAATAGAACCTGGACCAGCTCAGGTGAAACACCTTCCCACTAACGAGATGGACAAGCCAGCACAGGTGTAACACATACTGACTAACGAGGTGACACCAATCAGTGCGCCCTACGTGCTAACGAGCTATACGTGCTAACGAGCAATACGAGCTAAAGTCCAACCTCAAAACATAAATGGAAAAACCAAAGCCTGTAACTCCTCCCCCCTTAAGACAAATATATCCTATATTTTTGTTGGACAAGTTTGCTCACCCCCAACAGAAAACTTCCATTTCACATAATCAACTACAATACTTCTACAATATAAACATAGTGTATGCTGGCTGTCAACAATTAAAAACAAGAATAAACAAGTATTTCTAAATAATAATATACAATCGTATTATTTTTTTAATCCTTTTTCTTTCAATAGAATTCTAAAACTAAATAGCTTCTAGAACTCTCGTCCCCTCGGAACGAGCCCAAACAAAACTCATCTCCAATACGGAAAACCGTGCAGTCAAAATAAATTGTGATCCATGGCAACGTACTGGCTAAACGCAAAACTTGTTGACTGCCCACCCTTGAGACAATCAGCAACCAACTCCTGCAATATCCGTAGTAACTTTCCACCTTACTTCTCTCTCTCTTTTCAGGGTTCACTCGATAGGCATGTTGTTGGATCGGGCACAGTCCCCAATGTCATGCATTTGGGTTGGCACATCTGAGAATGAACCCTGATATTCTAAAAGCAGGGCAACATTGTCAATATAATTGTACCCGAAAATTGTCAGCTGGTTGCATAAATAATTATGATTACTAAATGTTACATAAATTGTAAATATGAAAATCAAAACCAAATGTTCACCCCTTTGTTAATATGTATTGGCAATACTTCACTTAAAGATGAGGCATGGAATAATAAAACATGTATCTTTTGTCAGGCTGAATGTTTGAAATATGAGGTGATTTGAGTCATGCTTCTTCAGTAGTGGAATAAAGACAATTAGCATTTGAATGTTGTCAAGAAATACTGGAGTGATGTCAGATTGTTAATAAAATTGATTATAGACCAATTTATTATATTTCATGTGTGTATATACACAAACATCTGCAACAATTATCATACTACATCTATTTTTTTAAACAAGCAGCTTTTTCACCTTGTAGAAAACAGCTAGCTACATTTTGAAGTGCTGCATTTTGATTAAAGTGGGTCACCAACGCAGTAAGTGTAACACAGCTCTTTTTTTGTTAGTCACTTTTTGTTAAATAATACTCTTTCAATTCAGAGCCTAGATTTCCCCTGAGGCTAATATCCATATCATGCTGCAATCAATTGAACAGGGCAAACGATAAGGTAGAACATCATTAAAATACTCCTTCTACAATGTTAAAACATTCTACAGCTATAAGGTTTCTCTCCTGTGTGTGTTCTCTGGTGTACAGTCAGAGAGCAAGATTGAAAAAAACTCTTCCCACATTGACCACAGCTATAAGGTTTCTCTCCTGTGTGTGTTCTCTGGTGTGAAGTCAGATTGCTTGATGTAGTACATCTCTTCCCACATTGATCACAGCTATAAGGTTTCTCTCCTGTGTGTATTCTCTGGTGTGATGTCAGCTGGCCAGATCTACCAAAACTCTTCCCACATTGATCACAGCTATAAGGTTTCTCTCCTGTGTGTACCCGCTCGTGTATTTTAAGTTCTGATGAAGATTTGCAACCTTTCCCACAGTCAGAGCAGCAATGAGATTTCTTCCCTGTGGGTCTCTGCTGGTGTTTCTGGAGGAGTTCTGATGTGGAGAGACTCTTCTCTGCCTCGTCAGCATCATGAGGTTGTTGAGGATTCCCAGAGGATCCACGATAGTCCCGTCTC
Organism: Salvelinus namaycush; assembly: GCF_016432855.1. Taxonomy (NCBI): domain Eukaryota; kingdom Metazoa; phylum Chordata; class Actinopteri; order Salmoniformes; family Salmonidae; genus Salvelinus; species Salvelinus namaycush. Next base: position 182,617 of record NW_024061106.1, on the reverse strand, counting down.
TCTCCTATGTGAACAACAAAGTCATAGAGATGATTAAAGGCCCACAACAGCGGCAATTCACTAAAGGTGATGCCAACAGCATAGCCATGATGTTGTACAACAATTGATGTCTGTAATGAATGTTAAAATTATTTGACAATTGATTTAAAATGAGCAACAAGTCATATTTTGTCAAAAATGTCACATTAGTAGTAACATCTAAGATTGTAGACTAGAAATAAGTTATTCATGTTGTTGATACTCTAAGCCAGGGGTGTCAAACTCATTCCACGGAGGGCCTAGTGTCTGCAGGTTTTTGGTTTTTCCTTTCAATAAAGCCCTAGACAACCAGGTGTGGGGAGTTCCTAACTAATTAGTGATGTTAATTCATCAATCAAGTACAAGGGAGGAGCGAAAACCCGCAGACACTCGGCCCCCCGTGGAATGAGTTTGACACCTGTGCTCTAAGCAGTGTGCCAGACGACTTTTGGTCTCCAATATAGGCCCCTTTCTGTGGTGCTAAAATTGTGGCACGTGGTCGATGCGCACACAATTTGATTGCAGAAACACCTCCCTGCTAATGAGGAAACCGATAGTAATGGATGTAGTATATCTGGTAATGAGGAAACCACTAGTTATGGATGTAGTATATCTGGTAATGAGGAAACCACTAGTTATGGATGTAGTATATCTGGTCATGAGGAAACCACTAGTTATGGATGTAGTATATCTGCTAATGAGGAAACCACTAGTTATGGATGTAGTATATCTGGTAATGAGGAAACCACTAGTTATGGATGTAGTATATCTGCTAATGAGGAAACCACTAGTTGTGGATGTACACTGCTCAAAAAAATAAAGGGAACACTTAAACAACACAATGTAACTCCAAGTCAATCACACTTCTGTGAAATCAAACTGTCCACTTAGGAAGCAACACTGATTGACAATAAATGTCACATGCTGTTGTGCAAATGGAATAGACAAAAGGTGGAAATTATAGGCAATTAGCAAGACACCCCCAAAAACGGAATGGTTCTGCAGGTGGTGACCACAGACCACTTCTCAGTTCCTATGCTTCCTGGCTGATGTTTTGGTCACTTTTGAATGCTGGCAGTGTTTCACTCTAGTGGTAGCATGAGACGGAGTCTACAACCCACACAAGTGGCTCAGGTAGTGCAGTTCATCCAAGATGGCACATCAATGCGAGCTGTGGCAAAAAGGTTTGCTGTGTCTGTCAGCGTAGTGTCCAGAGCATGGAGGCGCTACCAGGAGACAGGCCAGTACATCAGGAGACGTGGAGGAGGCCGTAGGAGGGCAACAAACCAGCAGCAGGACTGCTACCTCCGCCTTAGTGCAAGGAGGTGCACTGCCAGAGCCCTGCAAAATGACCTCCAGCAGGCCACAAATGTGCATTACAACAACATGCATTCAGACCCCTTCCCTTTTTCCACATTTTGTTACAGTTATTATGGATTACATTCTTTTTTTAAAAATTATCAATCTTCAGACATAATGACATCACACTACCCCATAAAAGTTTTTAAAAAAGTTTAGAAATGCATGCATACCAGTGGTTGTATCTCTCTGTAGGTCATGCCAGTAGATTACAGTAGGTTGTAACTCTCTAGGTCATGCCAGTAGGCTACAGTAGGTTGTAACTCTCTAGGTCATGCCAGTAGGCTACAGTAGGTTGTAACTCTCTAGGTCATGCCAGTAGATTACAGTAGGTTGCATCTCTCTAGGTCATGCCAGTAGGCTACAGTAGGTTGTAACTCTCTAGGTCATGCCAGTAGGCTACAGTAGGTTGTAACTCTCTAGGTCATGCCAGTAGGCTACAGTAGGTTGTAACTCTCTAGGTCATGCCAGTAGATTACAGTAGGTTGCATCTCTCTAGGTCATGCCAGTAGGCTACAGTAGGTTGTAACTCTCTAGGTCATGCCAGTAGGCTACAGTAGGTTGTATCCAAGTGGAAACAATTATCAACCCAATGTGGAAAGTGTCGAATTTGGTCAACAACAAAATGAATGGCTTATTTGCTACGTGAGGTTTACTTGATCCAACAGAAGTTTCGTAATGCTTAAGTTGTTATGTGGACACGTGACATACCGACAACTTTGATAAAAACACTATAGGAGTTGTCTCCAGATCGCTATGCATATTCATGCTAGTAGCTTAGCATCTCTCTCCATTGAATACAGGCGGTGCATATTCATGTTAGTAGCTTAGCATCTCTCTCCATTGAATACAGGCGATGCATATTCATGCTAGTAGCTTAGCATCTCTCTCCATTGAATACAGACGATGCATATTCATGCTAGTAGCTTAGCATCTCTCTCCATTGAATACAGAAAATGCATATTCATGCTAGTAGCTTAGCATCTCTCTCCATTGAATACAGGCGGTTGACGACAACAACCCTCATAGAATATAAACAATAGATTACAATAATAAGATGTATCCACCAATCCAAAGAAAGGATAGGCGGGAGCTAGACAACCCGCAGTGCCGCTTTGTGGACAACGACTCGCCTTGTTAGGGCGGAGAGACATCTTGTCAGTATATCCATAATCTTTGGTGTAGCCAACCCAACTCTCACATGGCACTATTGGGGGGCACGGTGTGCAGTAAATCATCACTACATGAAAATCACTACATGCCATGCCCCCCAGTCTGCGGTCAGCAGATAGACCCTTCTCAAATATATATGTTAAGTCACTTTTTGGAAACGGAACGGAGAAAACAAGGGGTAGCTTGTTCTCTACGTCGTCTGATTCTAGACATATCAGTCATCATCCTGGGCCCTCCGTTGAAGAGGTATTGACGAGCCAACTCCGAATATCCAAAGTTAAAAACACATTTAAGGCAGTACTTACTGGTGTTACTCAGATCTCCTATCTCCTCCTCTTCATCTTTCAATGTGACAGTAATCTCCCCTTCCTCCTTCACTCCAAAAACTGCTTCCCCCTCTTCTTTTACTGTAACATCCTCCTCCTCTTTCACTCTGAACGCGTCTTCCTCTTCTTTCACTGTAACGTCTTTCTCTTCTTCTTTCACTGTAACAGCCTCATTCTCTACTTCTTGTTTTACTGTGATATCCTCCTCTTCCTTCTCCTCTTTAACGACAATGTTCAGCCCCAGACCTCCTTTCTCCGTCCAGCAGACCACCTCTTCTTTAACAGGAGGGGAGTAGTTTAAGGAGCTCAAGGTCGGGGATGTTAGCTAGCTAGCTATCATTAGCGACTAGGCTAGTGCTAACTTAACCGGCCAGCTACTATAGCTGACTAATACAAAATAACGTAATATTAAATAGGTTAACAAGTAGATACGACAGAAGTGTGTCTAAAACACAATAGCTAATATACACCGAAAGCGTATAAATAGTTTGAATCTTTCGGCTATGTTGGCTAGCAAGCTACCGAGGTGGTTGACGAGCTGTTTATGAAGAACCGTCCACTAGATTATACGTCACGCTGGCAGCGTCGCCTGAAAGACGCACATCGCCGTCTGCTGACTGGAGGGGAAACGCAGTTGAGGATCATATTTTATTTTCAGACAAAGATTATTTTAAATGGATTTAATTAAATAATACTATTATATTGAGACATACAAAGACAGGAATGTGTTGATTGATTAATGTGAATAAAAAATGTTTACCACAGCACATTTAAGGCAGTTTCATTAAGTTATACTACATCTAAATTAGCAGCTAGCTACTGTAGGTCTATACTGCTCCTACACGGTGTAACAATATATCATATAGATGTATATAATGAACAGACAAGGTCTATACTGCTCCTACATGGTGTAACAATACATCATATAGATGTATATAATGAACAGACTAGGTCTATACTGCTCCAACATGGTGTAACAATACATCATGTAGATGTATATAATGAACAGACTAGGTCTATAGTGCTCCTACATGGTGTAAAAATACATCATATAGATGTATATAATGAACAGACTAGGTCTATACTGCTCCTACATGGTGTAACAATACATCATGTAGATATATATAATGAACAGACTAGGTCTATACTGCTCCAACATGGTGTAACAATACATCATGTAGATGTATATAATGAACAGACTAGGTCTATACTGCTCCTACGTGGTGTAACAATACATCATGTAGATGTATATAATGAACAGACTAGGTCTATACTGCTCCTACGTGGTGTAACAATACATCATATAGATGTATATAATGAACAGACTAGGTCTATACTGCTCCTACATGGTGTAACAATACATCATGTAGATATATATAATGAACAGACTAGGTCCATACTGCTCCTACATGGTGTAACAATACATCATATAGATGTATATAATGAACAGACTAGGTCTATACTGCTCCTACGTGGTGTAACAATACATCATGTAGATGTATATAATGAACAGACTAGGTCTATACTGCTCCTACATTTTTATGTATTATTATGTGTTATTTATTTCTCCTTTATTTAACCAGGTCGGCCAGTTGAGAACAAGTTCTCATTTACAACTGCGACCTGGTCAAGATAAAGCAAAGCAGTTCGACAAAAACAACAACACAGAGTTACACATGAACAAACATTCAGTCAATAACACAATAGAAGATCGAGAATATATTTGTATGTTTATGAATATTGTGAAACACGATCATTCCACTATTAATGCAGATATTATGGACATTTTATTTAAAACATGTAATTAAACTATAATTGTAGCTCCTTTAATTTAGACCCAAAATGTATTTGCTATGTGTGCTATTGCCCGGCTATTAAAAGAAACAGGCGACTATTTGAGACTCAGCCTCAGGAATGTTTGGTCACATGGAATCAAGTGGTCACTAGAAGTCTACGGTGCCAAAGAGAATGATAGTTGGGAGTGTTGGGAGTGTTGAGTGTGTTGATATAACGGTAATAATGTCAAAATCCCACTTTTAACAACCATCAGAATTGGTTAAAAAAAGGTTATGCCTGAGTGGCACAGCGATCTGAGGTACTAGATCACAGTGTTAGAGGTGTCACTATAGACCCGAGTGGTGCAGCAGTCTAAGGTACTGCATCACAGTGTTAGAGGCGTCACTATAGACCCGAGTGGTGCAGCAGTCTAAGGTACTGTATCACAGTGTTAGAGGTGTCACTATAGACCCGAGTGGTGCAGCAGTCTAAGGTACTGCATCGCAGTGTTAGAGGTGTCACTATAGACCTGAGTGGTGCAGCGGTCTAAGGTACTAGATCACAGTGTTAGAGGTGTCACTATAGACCCGAGTGGTGCAGCAGTCTAAGGTACTGCATCGCAGTGTTAGAGGCGTCACTATAGACCCGAGTGGTGCAGCGGTCTAAGGTACTGCATGGCAGTGCTAGAGGCGTCACTAGAGGCGTCACCCGGATTCGATCCCGGGCTGTACCACAACCTGCCGTGATCGGGAGTTCCATAGGGCGGCACACAATTGGCCAAGCGTCGCCCGGTGTTTCCTCCTACACATTGGTGCAGCTGGCTTCCGGGTTAAGCGGGCGTGTATTCTATCCTATTCTACTGTATCTTAGTCTATGTATTACTCGTCTCATATGTATATACTGTATTCTATCCTATTCTACTGTATCTTAGTCTATGTATTACTCATCTCATATGTATATACTGTATTCTATCCTATTCTACTGTATCTGTCTATGTATTACTCATCTCATATGTACATACTGTATTCTATCCTATTCTACTGTATCTTAGTCTATGCATTACTCATCTCATATGTATATACTGTATTCTATCCTATTCTACTGTATCTGTCTATGTATTACTCATCTCATATGTACATACTGTATTCTATCCTATTCTACTGTATCTTAGTCTATGTATTACTCATCTCATATGTATATACTGTATTCTATCCTATTCTACTGTATCTTAGTCTATGTATTACTCATCTCATATGTACATACTGTATTCTATCCTATTCTACTGTATCTGTCTATGCATTACTCATCTCATATGTACATACTGTATTCTATCCTATTCTACTGTATCTGTCTATGCTGCTCTGATATCGCTCATCCATATATTTATATATTCTTATTCCATTAGTTAGATTTGTGTGTATTAGGTATTTGTTGTGAAATTGTTAGATATTACTGCACTGTTGGAGCTATGAACACAAGCATTTAGTTAGATATTACTGCACTGTTGAAGCTAGGAACACAAGCATTTAGTTAGATACTACTGCACTGTTGGAGCTATGAACACAAAACATTTAGTTAGATAATACTGTTGGAGCTAGGAACACAAGCATTTAGTTAGATACTACTGCACTGTTGGAGCTGGGAACACAAGCATTTAGTTAGATACTACTGCACTGTTGGAGCTATGAACACAAGCATTTAGTTAGATACTACTGCACTGTTGGAGCTAGGAACACAAGCATTTAGTTAGATATTACTGTTGGAGCTCGGAACACAAGCATTTAGTTAGATATTACTGCACTGTTGGAGCTAGGAACACAAGCATTTAGTTAGATATTACTGCACTGTTGGAGCTCGGAACACAAGCATTTAGTTAGATATTACTGTTGGAGCTATGAACACAAGCATTTAGTTAGATACTACTGCACTGTTGGAGCTGGGAACACAAGCATTTAGTTAGATACTACTGCACTGTTGGAGCTAGGAACACAAGCATTTAGTTAGATATTACTGCACTGTTGGAGCTAGGAACACAAGCATTTAGTTAGATATTACTGCACTGTTGGAGCTAGGAACACAAGCATTTAGTGTGATATTACTGCACTGTTGGAGCTAGAAACACAAGCATTTAGTTAGAAACACCCCATCACTTTACATTACTTACATATTTGCCTATGTATGTATGGACCCAAACGTTTGGTATACATATTAGTTCAGAACCTAGCTATGAACCTCAGCTATCATAGCCAGTTGTATCAACTTCAAAACAGCCTGAATGACATTAATGAAGCCTATGTATTGAGTAGAATATAATATCATGTTGTACCAAGGATGCAAGTCGTATATACATGTAGTTATTACCATGCATGAGATCCCCACATTGTAGCCTGTACATTTAATATATTCACTGATCATGTACTCTACCTTGGCAAATAAAGGTGCAGTTTAGGTATGAATGTCTTTGAGATGATTTTTCAGTCATATCCAATACCAGGAGTATCAAATTCCAGTCTTTGAATGACGCTGTGTCTGCATGTATGTATTATAATTATACACTTCAACAGTGTTTACCAATCTTGGTCCTGGGACATCAATGGTTACACATTGTAACTAATAGACTAGAAACAGGATTTAACTAGTTAATTCATATATACAGAAATATAATGTTAAAAACCAGAACACTACACTTCCTATGCATCATGTAAATACTCCAACACCGGTTCATCTCAACATCTAATGCCCTTCATCTGCATTGATCTGATAAACACAGGATAGGTGGAGTATTTCATCACATTACACTTCATTTCAACCAGTAGAGAATGTGAAACGCTTTATTGAAAAGCTCATTATACAAGTGTTATAAATACAAGTTCAATTTGTCCTTCAATGCACATCTGTTGTGCATTATAAAAACAGAGGAAGAAAGAGGTGGAGAGAGAGGTGTAAAAGACAGAAAGGGAAAGAGGTAAGCACATAGGAGCAGGGAAGGCAGCACATGATTAATGAATCACAGTGCTACCTAAATATTCTCTCAGTTCATCACATTTACATAACAGTGTCTCTAGTCGGCCCAAAGGTTATCTTAAAAGCAGGTGAGGTGGCGATGATGGGACTGGGGGTTGGCATCCTCTCACATCAAAACATATCTACAGACGAAAGACAGATGGAGAGAGAGAGCATGTTTAACCCTTGTGTTTTTATTCTGACATTGTTAGTCATCAATCAGGAGGTGAAATGCAAAACTGACCTTGGATCATTAACTCTGGGACTACTGCATCTCTGTCTGTATTTCAATGTAAAGCATATCTTTAATAATACTTCCTGTATAATATAAACTGACCTGGGATCATTAACTCTGGGACTACTACATCTATCTGTATTTCAATGTAAAGCATCTCTTTAATGATACTTCCTGTATAATATAAACTGACCTGGGATCAGTAATTCTGGGACTACTGCATCTCTGTCTGTATTTCAATGTAAAGCATCTCTTTAATAATACTTCCTGTTGACCTGACCATGTGACCTCTCACCTCTGACCATGCTGTGCCCTCTATGTAGCCAGTTCAGATGCAGGAGGGGTTCACCGACACAGCTGATATAACCTAGAGGATTTAGGGAGAAGGGGAGAGAGGGATGAAGTGAAGGAGAGAGACTGTTATTGAGAAAATAAGGTAGTTAAAGCGACAGTGTTCAACAGGAATCTGTGTGTGGCCTCACCTGGTGTCCACACCACACTAAGTGGCTGCAGAGTACTTTATGCTGAAAAACATGAACGGACCCACAAGGACAAACAATATAGTGTAGTTATAGAAATAATGAAGTGTCTTACTATTCTCCATGGTTGGCCCTCTTGCCTATTCTTTGAAGGTGGAAGGAGTCACAGTTATACACCTGAGCCTGCTTACTGCACAACACAATCCATCAATCAGATTGATACATGAGTGTGTAGGTGTGGGTTATAGGGTGTCTAATTGTTTTACATTTTTTCAATATTAGTGATTTAAAATAGCCTGTTTTGTTTTTGCATAGACATCACACCCTTACCTAAACAGCACCCTCACCTGAGAAGTAGAAATCAAAGGGAGAGAAACTGTGAATAACTGCAGTTGACATAGCTAAGTAAATGGAAGAATACTCCTATTGCAATGTGAATGGCTCTTAAAAGAGCCTTTGGTTGAGCATAGTGTAGTCTATGGTGTTGCCAGGGAACAGCCCCCTCTTAAAAGAGCCTTTGGTTGTGCATAGTGTAGTCTATGGTGTTGCCAGGGAACAGCACCCTCTTAAAAGAGCCTTTGGTTGTGCATAGTGTAGTCTATGGTGTTGCCAGGGAACAGCACCCTCTTAAAAGAGCCTTTGGTTGTGCATAGTGTAGTCTATGGTGTTGCCAGGGAACAGCACCCTCTTTGAAGAAGTAGGAGGTGAAGATCTCCTGCACACGGATTGCCTCTCTTGCTGCGTTGTTGGACCCCATCCTTGAAACATCCTGCAGAGCAGCAGACTCCTCCTCTGGGACACGGCGGCGAGCTGCAGATCCCCTCCTGGTCCTCGTGTCCATCCTCATGAAGTTACGCAGGACACAGGTAGCCTTCACACATCTGAATTCCTCCAGGAGGCAGTCCCAGATGACCCTGGTCATCCAGCCTTGCAGTGCCCTACACGGTAACTGTAGGCAATCGTTTTGAAGGAATCTCCAGTTACAAGGTATCTGTAGGAATATGGAAGACAATGTAATTATTAAACTGTTACACACATATGTACATGTGTAGCATGTGACAATAACACGATCATATCAGGACGGCATCACAAATGAATACATAAATACCACTTGAAGCTTGATGATGAGTTGATCATTTGAATCAGCTGTGCAGTGCTGAGGCAAAAACAACAATGTGCCCCTTTGAGTCCCCAAGACTGAGAACCTCTGCTCTTCATGGGGACCTCTTCATATGTAGACTGGCTTTCATAGCGCTCTTTATCTGAGGACAGAAAACCTCACAAGAAACACACTTCATTATAGTCAAATTACACCACACTGAATATTATGTTACTATTATCTCCGTCCTCACTTCTAGGGACAGGAACTACACAAAAGTACCTGCCCTATCCAGAATAGCCTCCTCTCTCACTGACAGTTGGGGCTGCTATCCTTTCACCCTCCATGGCTGTTAGCTAGCTACCTACAAATGCATTTGGAGTTTGTTTTTTACAGTGATAAATAGATAGCTAGCTAATATGAAGTTAGGTAGCTGGTGATATTTAATTCACTTAGCTAGCTATCTATACAGAATGTGAAGTTGTCTAGATAGCTAGCTAGCTCATTTATCAGCTTATTTGAGGTAGCCTGCACTGTAGCTAGTTAGCTAATTATACATCGTTGTTTTTACATTTTCAAAATCTATTTACTTACTTGAATAGGTTCTCCCAGCCATGTGGACAACTGGAAACAGGGCAGCAAAGTTTGTCCCCAGAGCGTTTTAGAGGATATTACTATTGAACTATGTACCCATTTAATAACCAGACCTTCATACAAACTTGCTCTGCTGAATTCTTGACGGAGTCACAACGGGCGGCCTAAGCGGCATCTAGTCCATCTGCTGACTGGACGCAGGTGAGGAAAATGTATATTTTATTTTCAGACAACAAGTTAAAGTGTAGGAAGCATGAGTTTTTACTCACCAGTGTAACAACACAGTGTGGTTAAAGACTTAGTAACTGAGTTGTAGTCACCATCTGGTTACCAACAAGTACAAACAGTTATGTTTTTGTTTAAATGTACAAAATTAAAATTAAAAATTTACATTTTAAATGTTTTCGTATTACTCAAGTATTACAATTGTTTTTTTAGGGGTGTATGGTGGAAGCTGTCTCTGCGTAACAGGGAATTCCTGTCCGTCTGCTTCCTGTATAGGTCTGTACTAAAACCACCCCCCTCCCTCTTAATCAAAATGTCCAGATAACTTGTTTCATGCGCATCAAAGGTGAGGGTGAATTTCAGATGTTCACTGCTTGTATTGATGAAGAAATGGAATCGATGAAGTTCCTCTGCTGTCCCCTGGAATAGAAGGAACACGTCATCAATGAAGACTTTTTCAGAGCCTGATGAGGTGCTAGAATGGATTGTTAGGGATGACAATCACATTCTTCTCTAACAACCCCACACACATATTGGCATAATTAGATGCTATTTGTTAAACTACAAGGACCATAATGCACTGCATGTCTACCATAACGCACTGCACACCTACTTGTCTTGTCTGTCTTTCCTTTACACCTGCTATGTAAAAGAGACCGAATAATGTGTAACAGCCCTGGGCTCGAACCAGGGACTTCAAGTTCAGAAGTCAGAACCCATCACCTGCTATGTAAGAGACAGAATAATGCACAATGGTCAATGCTATCTGGGATCCTTGGGACATCTAAACCTTTCCTTAACCCCTACCTTAACCATTAGGGTTAATTTTTTAGGGTTTAACCATTTTACCTTAACCGTTTTAGATGTCAACTTCAACAGGCTAGGGACGTCCCAAGGATATATCTCTACCTGAAAATACATGATCTAAGTGATTGATAGTTGGTATTCAGCAGTCATAAAGCCTTATTTACTTGAATGAACTACTAAAATAGTGATTTTATCAGACAGCAGCTCTACACTTTATTGACTGACTGATCCATTCATCCTTCCATCCCTCCTCAGCCTTCCTCTCCTCTGAAGACACAGTGAGGGTGGAGCTCAGTCAGAGAGCTGTTGAGGGACTGGTTAGGAAGAACACTTCTACAGCCAGAGAGGTGAGAGGTCACACATGGTTTAGATGGTAAATGTTTATGTCCCCTTAGCGGTTCATCACGTCAGCAAAAGGGAATATGTTCCATAGTCTATGTTTATTTACATTAGTGCAAATTGTCCACTGATATTGATGTAATTTCTCACCCCTTTTGGCTGTATGAAAGTTCTTCTCCTCAGGCACATGCATTTGTTCTTTGATATTATGAAGGTCATTTGTGTAAAATGTACTTTTCCCCAATCATTCACCCCATCTCTTTACATTGCTTATGCATATTCAGTGGCCTGACTGCGTCCAGACTGTCAAAGACCCATCCTGGTAGATCTGAACCTAATTCAGCTTGGAGTGATCAGATTACAGAAGTCACATTTAGGTGCCAGGTGTAACTGAGGCAGTCAAGAAATGCAACGGCAAGGCCACAGAACATGACATAAGCAGAGCTGTGGGAGACCACCTAAAGCCTCTGGTAGAGGGTGGTGTTTACCACTCCACCACACCTTCAGCAGGCTTGAAAAGTGGGATTGATACTGATTTTCATACTAAGATGGACCAAGAGTCTGTTGATTGGTCAGTCATTGGGTTCATTTGTTGAAATCAAATCAAGCTTTATTTATACAGCACATTTCAGACATGGATGCAACACAATGGATTCACAGGAAAAAAATAAAAATAAACAAAAATATTTAGTACACAACAAACTGAAAGACTAATGAGCACCCTAAGGAAATGCCATTGATTAAAATATTAATTGGATGCATATCATATCCTTCCCAAAATATAACTTGTTGTTTTTTAGGAGGGGTTCTGAAAGTCACTATGGGGGTGTCCACTGAAAATTGACTAGTAACAACAACTGGGACCTAAAAGACACCCACCATGAGACCCACTAAATCTGCCCAAGAAGAGGCAAACAAAAGAAAAAACCCCACCAAACTTAAAGACAGGAAGCAAACCAAAAAGGTAGCGCAACTAAAGGTGTTGACTCTCCACATCTATCAAGACAACTGGAGCACTGGGTCAGACACTCTTAAATAGAACCTGGACCAGCTCAGGTGAAACACCTTCCCACTAACGAGATGGACAAGCCAGCACAGGTGTAACACATACTGACTAACGAGGTGACACCAATCAGTGCACCCAAGACACATTTCAGTTGAATGCATTCAGTTGTACAATCAATCAATCAAACAAATGTATTTATAAAGCCCTTCTTACATCAGCTGATATCTCAAAGTGCTGTACAGAAACCCAGCCTAAAACCCCAAACAGCAAGCAATGCAGGTGTAGAAGCACGGTGACTAGGAAAAACTACCTAGAAAGACCAGAACCTAGGAAGAAACCTAGAGAGGAAGCAGGCTCTGAGGGGTGGCCAGTCCTCTTCTGGCTGTGCCGGGTGGAGATTATAACAGAACATGGCCAAGATGTTCAAATGTTCATAGATGACCAGCAGGGTCAAATAATAATAATCACAGTGGTTGTTGAGGGTGTAACAGGTCAGCACCTCAGGAGTAAATGTCAGTTGGCTTTTCATAGCCAATCATTCAGAGTATCTCTACAACTTCCATTTCACATAATAATCTACAATGCTTCACCTTCTACAATATAAACATGGTGTCTACTGGCTGTCAACAATTAAAAACAAGAAAAAAACATTTCTAAATAATAATATACAATAGTATAATTTTAATAATAAACAATCGTATTATTTTTTCCCTCCTTTTTCTTTCTATAGAATCCTAGAACTCACTAGCTTCTAGAACTCTCGTCTTCCTAAAACTCACTAGCTTCTAGAACTGTCGTCTTCCTAAAACTCACTAGCTTCTAGAACTCTCGTCCCCTTGGAACGAGCCCAAACAAAACTCATATCAAATAGTATTAGTCACATGCGCCGGATACAACACTGGAACTCTTACTTACGAGCCCCTAACAGTGCAGTTTCAAAAAAATACAGAAAAGAATAAGGGATAAAACTAATATCCAACACAGAAAAACATGTCAAAATAAATTGTGATCATGGTAACTCACTGGCTAAATGCAAAACACAAATCTATTTGACTGCCCACCCTTGATAATCAGCAACCAAGTTGTCCTTACCACGGACGTGTCTGATTTCAAGAGGAAACTCCTGCAATATCTGTAGTAACTTTCCACCTCACTGTGGAGCTTCTCTCTCTTTTCAGAGTTCACTAGATAGGCATGTTGTTGGATCGGGGCCCAGTCCCCAATGTCATGCTCTAGTACATTTGGGTTGGCACATCTGAGAATGAACCCTGCTATTCTAAAAGAAGGGCAACAATGTCAATATATTTATACCCGAAAATTGTCAGTTGATTGCATAAATAATTATGATTACTAAAAGTTACATGAATTGTAAACATGAATTACCAAAGCCAAATGTACACCCCTTTGATAATATGTATTGTCAATAATTCACTTAATGGTAAGGCATGGTATAATAAAAAATGTTTAAAAAAATATTTGATTGCATAGTCTTATTTTCAATGACTTTTCAATTACATTGTGCTAGGTGGGATAGCCTCAATGTCAAAACACAGTTTTAACATGTCCAAATTAATAACCAATATGCAGAAACAGTTTGGGATAAATTGAAAACCTAAACATAACATGTGCTATTTACACAAACATCTGCCACAATAATCATATTTCCAGAAACGCTGTTTTGACAAGTAGCAATAAATCACTGATATCAATTAGGGGGGAAATCAGGTTGTACGTGATGTTGGAATGCATTTAAATGTAGGGGTCGCTAAACAAAGGAACGCAACACTTATTTGTCATCACTCATCAATTTCATGCTAAAATCATTTGAGCGACAGGAGGGAGATGAGGTTGCACGTCCTGTTAAAACTAACAGCTCAAAAACCACACGGAATCTGGGAACGTGTACTTACTAAATCTCATAAATAGTACTCTTAATTCAGAGCCTGGATTTTCCCCCTGAGGCTAATATCCATATCATGTTGAAATCAATAGAACAGGGGACAAACGTTTAGGGTTCTACATTGTGACATCATTAAAATACTCCTACTACAATGTTAAAACATTCTACATTGTGACATCATTAAAATACTCCTTCTACAATGTTACATCATTCTACATTGTGACATCATTTCATTGATATCATGAAACAACTCCATGTATTTTCTGATGATTAGTCAGAGATCTTTTATCAGATTATCTCTGGTCACAGCTATACATTTGCTCTCCAGTGTGTGTTCTCTTGTGCACTGTCAGATAGCCAGATTGACAAAAACTCTTCCCACATTGATCACAGCTATAAGGTTTCTCTCCTGTGTGTGTTCTCTGGTGCACTGTCAGTTGGCCAGATTGACAAAAACTCTTCCCACATCGATCACAGCTATAAGGTTTCTCTCCTGTGTGTGTTCTCTGGTGTAAAGTCAGAGAGCCAGATGTTGTAAAACTCTTCCCACATTGACCACAGCTAAAAGGTTTCTCTCCTTTGTGTGTTTTCTGATGAATTTTAATGCCTGATGAGGTGAATCTCTTCCCACAGTCAGAGCAGCAGTGAGTTCTCTTCCCTGTGGATCTCTGCAGGTGTTTATTGAGGTGTTCTGATCTGGAGAGACTCTTCTCTGCCTCGTCAGCATCATGAGGTTGTTGAGGCTCCCCAGAGGATCCACGATAGTCCCGTATCTCTCCTGTGCGAACAACAAAGTCAGATGATTAAAGGCCAACAACAGTGGAAATCCACTGTAAAAGGTGATGCCAACAGCATAGCCATGATGATGTACAACAATTGACGTCTGTAATGAATGTAATGATTATTTGACAATTGTCTTAAAATGAGCAAGAATAGTCATATTTTAGTAGTAACATCGATGATTGTAGGCTAGAAATAAGTTATTCATGTTGTTGAAACTAAGCACTGTGCCAGACGACTTTTGGTCTCCAATATAAGCCCCTTTCTGTGTTTAATAAAATTGCGGCACGAGGGCGATGCACATGCAATTTGGTTGTAGAAACTCCTCCCTGCTAATGAGGAAACCGACAGTTATGGATGTAGTATATCTTAAATGGTGAGCAAAGATTTCAGTTTTTCAGTGTATTCTGAATGTGAATGGGGGAAAACTCAGGGGAGTGCATTTCACACTACTTTGGATTATAATTGTAAGGCTCGTTTGAATGTCCTGTGTAATATAATGTTTGCTACAGTATTAAGAAATATGTTTAATTATTGAAGAATCGCGTTAATGACAGTATCTATTTGGGTGTTGTCAATCAATCAATCAATCAAGTTTATTTTATATAGCCCTTCGTACATCAGCTAATATCTCGAAGTGCTGTACAGAAACCCAGCCTAAAACCCCAAACAGCAAGCAATGCAGGTGTAGAAGCACGGTGGCTAGGAAAAACTCCCTAGAAAGGCCAAAACCTAGGAGAGGAACCAGGCTATGAGGGGTGGCCAGTCCTCTTCTGGCTGTGCCGGGTGGAGATTATAACAGAACATGGCCAAGATGTTCAAAATGTTCATAAGTGACAAGCATGGTCAAATAATAATCAGGAATAAATGTCAATTGGCTTTTCATAGTCAATAAAGTTATGATTTTTTAAAATGTATTTTTAATTACATTTTTCCCCCACCTTTATTTAACCAGGTGGCCAGTTGAGAACAAGTTCTCATTCACAACTGCGACCTGGCCAAGAAAAATCAAAGCAGTGCAACAAAAAAACAACACAGAGTTACACATGGGATAAACAAAAGTACAGTCAATAACACAATAGAAAAATCTATATACAGTGTGATGGAGTAAGGAGGTAAGGCAATAAACAGGCCATGCTATGGGTGGGTGTTGCTATGGTGACCAGTGAGCTGAGTTAAGGCGGAGCGTTACCTAGCAAAGACTTATAGATGACCTGGAGCCAGTGGGTTTAGCGATGAATATGTAGCGAGGACCAGCCAACGAGGCTTTGGTGACAAAACGGATGGCACTGTGATAGACTACATCCAGTTTGCTGAGTAGAGTGTTTGAGGCTATTTTGTAAATGACATCACTGAAGTAAAGTATCGGCAGGATAGTCAGTTTTACGAGGGTATGTTTGGCAGCGTGAGTGTAGGAGTCTTTGTTGCGAAATAGGAAGCAGATTCTAGATTTAATTTGGGATTGGAGATGTTTAATGTGAGTCTGGAAGGAGAGTTTACAGTCTAACCAGACACCTAGGTAATTGTAGTTGTCCACATATTCTAAGTCAGAACCGTCCAGAGTAGTGATGCTAGTCGAGCGGATGAGGGCAGCGATCGGTTGAAGAGCATTTAGTTTTACTAGCGTTTAAGAGCAGTTGGAGGCCACGGAAGGAGAGTTGTATGACATTGAAGCTCATTTGGAGGTTTGTTAACACAGTGTCCAAAGAAGGGCCAGATGTATACAGAATGGTGTCGTCTGCGTAGAGGTGGATCAGAGAATCACCCGCAGCAAGAGCGACATCATTGATATATACAGAGAAAAGAGTCGGCCAGAGAATTGAACCCTGTGGTACCCCATAGAGACTGCCAGAGGTCTGGACAACAGGCCCTCCGATTTGACACACTGAACTCTATCTGAAAAGTAGTTGGTGAAGCTGGGGAGGCAGTCATTTGAGAAACCAAGGTTGTTGAGTCTGCCGATAAGAATGTGGTGATTGACAGAGTCGAAAGCCTTGCCTTAACCTTTATCACTAGACACCTCATAGTGAGCTACAGGTAGGAATCAGCAATGAATCCCAATAATGAGACACCTCTGGGGAGGGGTGTCAGCAACATTTAAAAAAATATATATACAGTGGGGAGAACAAGTATTTGATACACTGCCGATATTGCAGGTTTTCCTACTTACAAAGCATGTAGAGGTCTGTAATTTTTTATCATAGGTACACTTCAACTGTGAGTGAAGGAATCTAAAACAAAAATCCAGAAAATCACGTTGTATGATTAAGTAATTAATTTGCATTTTATTCCATGACATAAGTATTTGATCACCTACCAACCAGTAAGAATTCTGGCTCTCACAGACCTGTTAGTTTTTCTTTAAGAAGCCCTCCTGTTCTCCACTCATTACCTGTATTAACTGCACCTGTTTGAACTCGTTACCTGTACAAAAAGACACCTGTCCACACACTCAATCAAACAGACTCCAACCTCTCCACAATGGCCAGGACCAGAGAGCTGTGTAAGGACATCAGTGATAAAATTGTAGACCTGCACAAGGCTGGGATGGGCTACAGGACAATAGGCAAGCAGCTTGGTGAGAAGGCAACAACTGTTGGCGCAATTATTAGAAAATGGAAGAAGTTCAAGATGATGGTCAATCACCCTCTGTCTGGGGCTCCATGCAAGATCTCACCTCGTGGGGCATCAATGATCATGAGGAAGGTGAGGGATCAGCTCAGAACTACACGGCAGGACCTGGTCAATGACCTGAAGAGAGCTGGGACCACAGTCTCAAAGAAAACCATTAGTAACACACTATGCAGTCATGGATTAAAATCCTGCAGCGCACGCAAGGTCCCCCTGCTCAAGCCAGCGCATGTCCAGGCCCGTCTGAAGTTTGCCAATGACCATCTGGATGATCCAGAGGAGGAATGGGAGAAGGTCATGTGGTCTGATGAGACAAAAATAAAGCTTTTTGGTCTAAACTCCACTCGCCGTGTTTGGAGGAAGAAGAAGGATGAGTACAACCCCAAGAACACCATCCCAACCGTGAAGCACGGAGGTGGAAACATCATTTTTGGGGATGCTTTTCTGCAAAGGGGACATGACGACTGCACCGTATTGACGGGAGGATGGATGAGCCCATGTATTGCGAGATCTTGGCCGACAACCTCCTTCCCTCAGTAAGAGCATTGAAGATGGGTCATGGCTGGGTCTTCCAGCATGACAACGTCCCGAAACACACAGCCAGGGCAACTAAGGAGTGGCTCCGTAAGAAGCATCTCAAGGTCCTGGAGTGGCCTAGCCAGTCTCCAGACCTGAACCCAATAGAAAATCTTTGGAGGGAGCTGAAAGTCCGTATTGCCCAGCGACAGCCCCAAAACCTGAAAGATCTGGAGAAGGTCTGTATGGAGGAGTGGGCCAAAATCCCTGCTGCAGTGTGTGCAAACCTGGTCAAGAACTACAGGAAACGTATCTCTGTAATTGCAAACAAAGGTTTCTGTACCAAATATTAAGTTCTGCTTTTCTGATGTATCAAATACTTATGTCATGCAATAAAATGCAAATTAATTACTTAAAAATCATACAATGTGATTTTCTGGATTTTTGTTTTAGATTCCGTCTCTCACAGTTGAAGTGTACCTATGATACAAATTACAGACCTCTACATGCTTTGTAAGTAGGAAAACCTGCAAAATCGTCAGTGTATCAAATACTTCTTCTCCCCACTGTATAGTGTTTTATGACAAACCTTTTTTACAAATCCGTCAAGACACCAACTTAGACTTTACAGTGAAATGCTTTACTTACAAGCCCTTAACCAACAGTGCAGTTCAAGAAGAAGAAAACGTTTACCAAGTAGACTAAAATAAAAAGTAATAATAAAAAGTAACACAATGAGAATAACAATAACGAGGCTATATACAGGGGGCACCGGTACTGAGTCAGTGTGGAGGCTATATACAGGGGGCACCGGTACTGAGTCAGTGTGGAGGCTATATACAGGGGGCACCGGTACCGAGTCAGTGTGCGGGGGTACAGGCTAGTTGAGGTCATCTGTACATGGTGGGGGCGTAGTGACTATGCATAGGTAACAAACAACCAGCGAGTAGCAGCAGTGCACAAAATGGAGGGGGGTGGGGGGGGGGTCAATGTAAATTGTCTGGTGGCGATTTCATGAATTGTTCAGCAGTCTTATGTCTTGGGGGAAGAAGCTGTTGAGGAGGCTTTTGGTCCTAGACTTGGTGCTCCGGTACCACTTGCCGTGCAGTAGCAGAGAAAACAGTTTATAACTTGAGTGACTGGAGTCTCTGACAATGTTGTGGGCTTTCCTCTGACACCGCCTATTATATAGGTCCTGGATGGCAGGAAGCTTGGCCACAGTGATGTACTGGGCCGTTCGCACTACCCTCTGTAGCGCCGAGCAGTTGCCATACCAGGTGGTGATGCAACCGGTCAGGATGCTCTCGATGGTGCAGCTGTATTACCTTTTGAGGATCTGGGGACCCATGCCAAATCTTTTCAGTCTCCTGAGGGGGAAAAGGTTTTGTTGTGCCCTCTTCATGACTGTCTTGGTATATTCCCACCTGGGTGATTGAAAGATGAACTGAGGTCCACACTCCAGTCCAGTTGATGGTGGTAATGCACCTTAAAGTTGGTTTCCAACCGCCATATAAAGTCCAAAGAAGAAAAAGAAGCCTAAAGGAAGGTGAAATTACGAGAAACTAATTTGGTTTACCGTTTGGGGTATTGCAACTGGTTACTTATTTTGATGTGATATGAAAGTATTGTGTGAAATTATTCTCAATTGATATGAAAGTGCAGCGATTTATGTTTCTAGAAATGTATCGCAATTGAGAATGGATTCACATTTAGATGGAATATTTGACTATTTTAGAGCCAGTCTACCTCTGAAAATAACATACAGTCCTTGGACCTTGAGGAGTAACGGGGGCAGCAATCAGCAGTAGAAACAATAACAAAGCTTACTCCCTGCCCATTTCAGTAAAAAGCATATTGGGCTAAGCTAATAGGAGATATTGAGGACTACAGTATTTCAGGCATTGTCATTAGATGCATTTGATCAATTGTTAACGTTTTGTTGATGGTCCACTCTTGATGTTCTACACGTTACAGTGTAGCTTCAGCCATTCCTACAGAACAACATTAAAGTGTATAACCCCTTTACTGCATATTGGTTCAACGACTGCAGAGACGGTACTTACTGGTGTTAAACAGATCTCCAACCTCCTCTTCTTCCAATGTGACAGTAATCTCCTCCTCCTCTTTCACTCCAAAAACTGCATCCTCCTCTTTCTCATCCTCCTCTTTCACTCTGAACGCGTCTGCCTCTTCTTTCACTGAAACGTCTTTCTCTTCTTCTTTTACTGTAACAGCCTCACCCTCTACTTCTTGTTTTACTGTGACATTCCCCTCTTTCACAAGAGCTTCTTTCTCCGTCCAGCAGACCGCCTCTTCTTTAACAGGAGGTGGGATGTTTAGGGAGCTCATGGTCGGGGATGTTAGCTAGCTAGCTATCTAGCTATCATTAGCGACTAGGCTAGTGCTAACTAAACCAGCCAGCTACTATAGCTGACTAATACAAAATAACGTAATATTAAATTAAATAGGTTAACAAGTTGATACGACAGAAGTGTGTCGAAAACACAGTAGCTAATATACATCGAAAGCGTATAAATAGCTTGAATCTTTCGGCTGTGTTGGCTAGCAAGCTACCGAGGTGGTTGACGAGCTGTTTATGAAGAACCGTCCACTAGATTATACGTCACGCTGGTAGCGTCGCCTGAAAGACGCACATCGCCGTCTGCTGACTGGAGGGGAAACGCAGTTGAGGATCATATTTTATTTTCCGACAAAAGATTATTTTAAATGGATTTAATTAAATAATACCATTATATTGAGACATACAAAGACAGGAATGTGTTGATTGATTAGTGAGAATAAAAAATGTTTACCACAGCATATTTAAGGCAGTTTCATTAAGTTATACTACATCTAAATAAGTAGCTAGCTACTGTAGGTCTATACTGCTCCTACACGGTGTAACAATACATCATGTAGATGTATATAATTAACAGACTAGGTCTATACTGCTCCTACATGGTGTAACAATACATCATGTAGATGCATATAATGAACAGACTAGGTCTATACTAGTCTGGTCTAGGTCTATACTGCTCCTACATGGTGTAACAATACATCATGTATATAATGAACAGACTAGGTCTATACTGCTGCTACATTTTTTGTATTATAATTTTATATTTACTTAACCTTTATTTAACCAGGTCGGCCAGTTGAGAACAAGTTCTCATTTACAACTGCGACCCATTATGATGTCATAATGACCTGGCCAAGATAAAGCAAAGCAGTGTGACAAAAACAGAGTTACACATAAACAAACGTACAGTCAATAACACCATAGAAACATCTATATACAGTGTGTGCAAATGGAGTACGAAGGTAAGGCAATAAATAGGCCATAGTAGCGAAGTAATTACAATTTAGCAAATTAACACTGGAGTGATAAATGATGATGTGACGGGAATGGGAACAATCTTTGTTTGGTTTTAGAATGGCATTTTCCCCTCTTGAATTAACAAGCACACTAGCGAAGTGGCGCGAAGCTCTCCATCGTCAACAAACGCAGACAACGCAACACGCCTAACGTCCCGAAAAAATGTCAATAATCTAATAAAACTATATTGAAAAAACATACTTTACGATGATAGTCACATTTCTGAAATAAAATCAAAGCCGGAGATATTAGCCGTCTATAACGACAGCTTTTCAGAAGGCAATACCCGGTCCCTTCTCGCGCGTTCCAGAAAACAGGAAATTGGTGTCACGTCATGCCAAGAGCTCTTATTCATCCTCAGATCAAGTTATACACTCCATTTCTTCTCTCCCTGCCTGTTGACATCTAGTGGAAGGCGTATGCAGTGCATGTCGACCAATAGAACACATGCAAATTAATAAACTGACCCTAGAACAGACTGCCTGATTTCAGATTTCTCACTTCCTGTCAGGAAGTTTGCTGCAAAATGAGTTCTGTTTTACTCACAGATATAATTCAAACGGTTTTAGAAACTAGAGAGTGTTTTCTATCCAATAGTAATAATAATATGCATATTGTACGAGCAAGAATTGAGTACGAGGCAGTTTAATTTGGGAACGACATTTTTACAAAGTGAAAACAGCACCCCCTATTGAAAAAAGGTTAATGAACAGTCCAGCAGGCATCAGCTATGTAGCCAAGTGATCATAGGGTCCAGTGAACAGCAATATAATGAACCAGTGAACAGCAATATATGAACCAGGGAAGCCGTTAGGTAGTCGTTACTATGCTAGCCGGGAGCCGCGCCTGGGTCGAGGCTAACTAGTGCTAGCTTCGGGACAAGGGTGTCACCGACGTCTGGCAAAGGCCGGTTGAGGGCACATCTGAAGGAATTGCGTTGGCAGACCAGTCGTGATGGATCGGCGGGGCTCTGTGTCGACAAAGGGTCCAGGCCAACTGGCAAAAGAGGTATTGTAGCTGGAGTAATTTTGTTTGCTAGCCGGGAGATGCACCTGGCTCGAGGCTAACTGGTGCTAGCTTCGGGACAAGGGCGTTAGCCACTATAGCCAATCCGGTGCAAAGGTTCAGAGCTTACGGCAGGAATGAGGTAATGTAGTGGCTTCTAGTCGTCTTAGTGAAGAGTCTGGGAGACATCAGCTGTGTAGCCGAGTGATCATAGGGTCCACTGAGCAGGCCGGGAGATGGGCCTGGCTCAAGGCTAGCGTCGAGGCTGGGCCACTCGGTAGCAGCTAGCCAGCTGCGATTATCTGGTGTAATGGTCCAGAGCTTACGGCAGTAATACGGTGATGTAGTGGAGAAAAACAGTCCGATATGCTCAGGGTTGATATCGCGCAGTGCAGACTGGCAGGTATTATCCAGGCTAAAAGCGGCTGGTGTCTGAGCTAAAAAGGTAAAGGCCGCTAGCAGTGGCTAACAATGACTAAATAGCTAGTAGCTAATTAGCTTCTGATGGCTAGCTTCTGATGGAGGTTCTAGCTATAAGGTCTAAAAAAAATAGCAGATCCGTATCACATTGGGTGAGGCGGGTTGCCGGAAGGTATATGTAAATAAAAAATGGAAAAAGAGATTGAAATATATTGCAATATATACAAAAAAAGATAACATTTACAACAACAAACACGTCTTACTGCTACACGCCATCTTGGATTACAAGATGACTCAGTTAAAAACCATTGGATTTAGCAAACTCTGAAATTATTTAGTATTTCTGTGCCCATGAAAACGGTTTTCCCAGCGTAACATAAGGAGCCACTAAATGATAAGTGGGTCGAGTGCATTTCAGAATACAAAAAAATTGTCCGACAGCAATATCCCGTATTTAAGTTGAAGTTCATCATATGACAAGCGTAACGTTATGACTATAACTACTGTTCCCTGAAGGAGGGAAACTAGGTACAACATACGATCAAATCCACGCCTTGCTGGAAGCCCCACCACCCACAGGTGATGA
Organism: Salvelinus namaycush; assembly: GCF_016432855.1. Taxonomy (NCBI): domain Eukaryota; kingdom Metazoa; phylum Chordata; class Actinopteri; order Salmoniformes; family Salmonidae; genus Salvelinus; species Salvelinus namaycush. The sequence continues at coordinate 158,964 of NW_024061106.1, read as the reverse complement.
GAGGCTTGGATTTATTCTGCTCTTTAATACCGCTCTTCACCGACACAGGAAAGGGCGGGGACAAACAGGTGTTGTACCTCATTTCCCTCCTTCAGGGAAGTGCAATTATAATCAAAGTTACACTCCCTTTCAGTCATTCAACTTCGGTACAACATACTATGGGGAAATACAATCATTCCCGATGCCGACCCAAACGGATACTAAATGAAACAGCCCCCTGCAGACCACCCAGACCTGATCCTACAAGATGCGTCAGTTTTGTCAATTTATTCATTGTCTTTTGTTTGAAATAGTCTATCTATCTGTAGACTATTAGTCTACTACTGAAAACTTAAGTAGCAGAACGGCAGAATTTACGAAGTCCAGCAGCGGAGGGGCGAATCCCTCTGGTCAGGTTATGTTGACGACCGGCGCCCTCTGGTCGGGTTATGTTGAGGACCGGCTCCCTCTGGTCGGGTTATGTTGACGAGCGGCACCCTCTGGTCGGGTTATGTTGACGAGCGGCTCCCTCTGGTCGGGTTATGTTGACGAGCGGCTCCCTCTGGTCGGGTTATGTTGACGAGCGGCTCCCTCTGGTCGGGTTATGTTGACGAGCGGCTCCCTCTGGTCGGGTTGTGTTGACGACCGGCTCCCTCTGGTCGGGTTGTGTTGACGACCGGCTCCCTCTGGTCGGGTTGTGTTGACGAGCGGCTCCCTCTGGTCGGGTTGTGTTGACGACCGACTCCCTCTGGTCGGGTTGTGTTGACGACCGGCTCCCTCTGGTCGGGTTGTGTTGACGACCGGCTCCCTCTGGTCGGGTTGTGTTGACGACCGGCTCCCTCTGGTCGGGTTACGTTGACGACCGGCCCCCTCTGGTCGGGTTACGTTGACGACCGACCCCCTCTGGTCAGGTTACGCTGACGACCGGCTCCCTCTGGTCAGGTTACGCTGACGACCGGCTCCCTCTGGTCAGGTTACGCTGACGACCGGCTCCCTCTGGTCAGGTTACGTTGACGACCGGCTCCCCCTGGTCAGGTTACGTTGACGACCGGCTCCCCCTGGTCAGGTTACGTTGACGACCGGCTCCCTCTGGTCAGGTTACGTTGACGACCGGCTCCCTCTGGTCAGGTTACGTTGACGACCGGCTCCCTCTGGTCAGGTTACGTTGACGACCGGCTCCCTCTGGTCAGGTTACGTTGACGACCGGCTCCCTCTGGTCAGGTTACGTTGACGACCGGCTCCCTCTGGTCAGGTTACGTTGACGACCGGCTCCCTCTGGTCAGGTTACGTTGACGACCGGCTCCCTCTGGTCAGGTTACGTTGACGACCGGCTCCCTCTGGTCAGGTTACGTTGACGACCGGCTCCCTCTGGTCAGGTTACGTTGACGACCGGCTCCCTCTGGTCAGGTTACGTTGACGACCGGCTCCCTCTGGTCAGGTTACGTTGACGACCGGCTCCCTCTGGTCAGGTTACGTTGACGACCGGCTCCCTCTGGTCAGGTTACGTTGACGACCGGCTCCCTCTGGTCAGGTTACGTTGACGACCGGCTCCCTCTGGTCAGGTTACGTTGACGACCGGCTCCCTCTGGTCAGGTTACGTTGACGACCGGCTCCCTCTGGTCAGGTTACGTTGACGACCGGCTCCCTCTGGTCAGGTTACGTTGACGACCGGCTCCCTCTGGTCAGGTTACGTTGACGACCGGCTCCCTCTGGTCAGGTTACGTTGACGACCGGCTCCCTCTGGTCAGGTTACGTTGACGACCGGCTCCCTCTGGTCAGGTTACGTTGACGACCGGCTCCCTCTGGTCAGGTTACGTTGACGACCGGCTCCCTCTGGTCAGGTTATGTTGACGACCGGCTCCCTCTAGTCAGGTTATGTTGACGAGCGGCTCCCTCTGGTTATGACTTCGAGTCATTTGTGTGTCTTAATTATTTGATCCAACAGAATGCTTAAAGCATCAGACAAGTTCAGTACGTATATTTGATTTTATAAAAACACATGGGGCGATTGGTAGAAAGAACAGATGACTCTTGGTTGACCAAGATGTATTTTAGTTGGGGACAGCACTAGAACATGATTTTGGGGCTCCCGAGTGGCGCAGCGGACACTGCATCTCAGTGCTTGAGGCGCCACTACAGACACCCTGGATCAAATCCAGACTGTATCACAACCGGCCGTGATTGGGAGTCCCATAGGGCGGCGCACAATTGGCCCAGCATCGTCCGGTGTAGGCAGTCATTGTAAATAAGAATTTGTTCTTAACTGACTTAACTGAAATAAGGGTTACATTTAAATAAATTTAAAAAACAGTGTTTCATGATAAACCATTTTTTACAAATCCATCAAGGCACCAACTTTGAGAAGGGTTTAAAACAAAGGTTTCAAACCAATTCATGAATGTAATTGCTTCTAGGTATGTCTTGCCTTTAATGTAAAGGCATGACAAAAAATTGGCTGAATATTATACAATGACTTATCAACAGCTCTAATAATTTGCCTTCACAGGAATTCTTCACTGGCAATTCTAGAATATACTATATAGCCTAGAAACCTGGTTAAACTATCACTATGACATCATGGATGAATTCTAGAATATAATATATAGCCTAGAAATCTGGTTAAACTATCATTATGACATCATGCATGGCCAGTCCTTGTATTCATAGTGTAGTGAATTCAGGGGGTAGCCCTGAGCTGGACTCAATCCTGGGTCCAGCGACTGTCAAGCCAACACCTTATAACTGTTACACCAAGATGTCTGAACTTCTTGACGAGTTCGCTAGGTGTTGAGTTAGGGTTGCTACAATAGCTTTCTCTATGAATTTGAGAGTGGTTACATTTCTCCAGCCCCATCCCTCAGCTGTTTACCAAACCAAGTCTCTTGGCAGCCATTTTGTTGCTGTTTAAATACTAGGTTGTCCCTTTAAAAAAGCCACACATCAATCAACCAATCTGAAGTTGAAACAATAACAAAGCAGTCATTCCACCACTGTTTTGGTAATAAGATGATGATGGGCCTGGAGACATTTAACTACTCTCAAATTCATAGACAGACCTATGGATGAAAGGACTGACCATCCATGATATCAACATTATAGTTAACCATGTTGAGGCTGTTGATATACATTGTTTCTAAACATTGGAGTAAAAAAAGCTTATTTGGGGTTCTGATGGGGTACAACAGTTTAACTAAGCTCATGAGGCATGTGTTATATTCTCCAAGAATCAATGGCTATAAATAAATCATTTAAAAGTCAAAATATGGATGTAGCAATTGCAGATTTCCCCTTTAACACCAAACATCAGTTCAACAACTGCAGAGTTTGTACCTCTGTTTTTAAGACAGTACTTACCAGTGGTAATCACGGCCCGGTTTCTCAAAACCATCTTATGGCTAAGTTCATCTTTAGAACCACTGGATGCCTTAAATTGCGTTTGGGAAATCGGGTCCAGATATCCAGTTTCTTCCTCCTCTTCTTCCGATGAGACCGTATTCTCCCCATCCTGCGCTTTCACTTCAAAAACTGAATCCTCCTCCTCTTTCACTCTTAACGCCTCTTCTTTCACTGTAACGTCTTCCTCTTCTTTCACTAAAACGTCTTTCTCTTCTTCTTTCAGGGTAACAACCTCACCCTCTACTTGTTTTTGTATTGTAACATCCTTCTCTTCCTCCTCCTCTTTGATGAGAGCTTCTTTCTCCGTCCAGCAGACCGTCTCTTCTTCACCAGGAAGAGAGTAATTTAGTGAACTCATGGTCGGAGATGTTAGCTAGCTAGGCTAATGCTAACTTAACCAGCCCGCCAGCTGAATAATAACAACAACACCGTAAATATGAAATGAAATAATATAACTTACTAACTAGACGACAGACGAGGGTTTAAAACACAGTGGCTAATATACACTAAAGCGTCTAAAGAGCTTTATTGGTTCGGCTATTTTGTCTAGCAAGCTACCGAGGTGGCGGACTAACTGTTGCTGCTGCTGAAAGAAGCGTTCCGTCCACTAGATTATACGTCACACTAACAGCATTGCGTTCCGTCCACTAGATTATACGTCACACTAACAGCATTGCCTTAAAATCGCACACCGCCATCTGCTGACTGGAGTGGGTAACGCTCAGTCTGAACCTCTGACTGCGATGGAGATGTGCGACTTTAAGACAATGACGCTAGTGTGACGTAAAATATATATTATAATGTTCAGACAAAAAGTTAGTGTAGGAAGCATGAGTTTTTACTCACCAGTGTAACAATACAGTGTGGTTAAAGACTTAGTAACTTAGTTGTGTTCACGATCTGGTTCCCTATAAGCACAACCAGTTATGTTTTTGAATTATCACATATGTATTAATTTATTTCGGGATTCTGGGTAATCCACAGCAGATTTATGGAGAATTGCTGTGGGTGAGTTCAAAATTGAATAGTCCCGGAATAGAAATATATAAAGTTGACATTACATCATAAAATCCACCTTTTAAATCATACTGTAGCGAGCCGCACAGACAGCTGTGTGTTATGTGTTAGGCTAGTAGGTGGTTGTGTTGTACTGACCAGTACCCAGTGTTCGCGGGGTCCGACATGCCAATCAACCTGCTATCTGCCAATCACGGGAATGCCTGGAATGTTCTGATGCCGGGCATCCTGGCGGTTGGCGGAGTGGCGTGGAGGGGGTTGGGCAGGGGGATGGAGCATGGGAAGTTAAGACCAGGTTTAGCCTTTGTTCTCCCTCTTTACGTCTGGGCTTCACAAGAGAAGGTCACGATTGGCTTGTGGGTTATCTGTCATTTATTTGGCGTGTGCTACGGCCCAAACAGTAGCCTGTGTAAAGTTGGTTTAATAAACCGTCGATTCGCAAACTCAAGCCTCTGTCTGGACAATTGTTCATTTATGATCTTGTCAGGTCATTACAATACATTAGCAATTTATGTTTTAGTAACTACTGTTGTTGGTTTGGCGTCAAATAAGCCTCTCTTTATATGTTACTTGCCAAATCTCAGTTTTCCATGTGGGTTTTATGCTAAAGTTCCCTCTTTCAAATTGGTATCTAACTGGAAAATGCATCTTCTTTAGGAGTGCTATTTTTACCCTGTCGACTACTGATCATTCATCCACACTGTGTGTCTCATCAATGCAGGTCATTTATGACAAATGTATAAAGTACATGTTTTATAAACTCATGAACACCAGCCAGTTTATCAGCCCGGTTTTGTTAGTTTAGGTGAATTATACTTCTTCGCCACCAGAGGGGGACATTGAGTAAATCTTCAGGTTAATTTGATATATTTTGATAGTAAAATGGATGACAGTTTATTCTGATGTAGTGAATATGAGACACATGGAAACAATTGATTCATTTATTATAGTAAATTAGGAATTAGTAGGAATTGTTAAATCCACTATATGATCACAATGACTTTGATAGACATTTCAATAGTTTTTTTTGTTAGTGTATTCTAGGGCAGATTAATGGAGAATTGCTGTGGGAGTGCTATTTATATCCCGTCACTACTGATCATTCATCCAGACTGTGTGTGTCCCATCATTGCAGCTTTGGAAATAAATGAACTATCCATCCATTGCTCCTTCCTGTGTTGACTCACTGACTTGAGAGACCAGGAAGGTCACACTAGCTCGATAGGTTGATATCTAGCTCAAGCTTCACCTCATGCTTTTCATGAACTGTGTGGTTGTGTTATCTAGTGGGAACCCGTTAGCACGGTGGGCTCTGGTGACTTCTTGTCGTGGGCTCAAGACGACAGAGGAAATCAACCTGCTTGCTCCTTTTTGTTTTGTCAACTTTTCGATATGGATGTTATGTTTGATACCGGAGGTACCATTGAATTGAATTGAATCATTGCATTGAAAGCAGTAAACTTTTTTTGTCTTGATGCCTGTATCACTTTATCAGCAGCACGTCATCAATGACGTCTGGAGATTAATTTCATCGAACAACCACCTGATTGGTTTGGTATTGGGCTCGTTCGACACTGCAGGCGACTGACTGATCTACAAATCACCTTACATCATAAATAACTACTCATTATTATTTATATATCAGTCAGCCAGTCACCATTTACCCACAATGCAGCATGGATTTGATGCTCTCAAACACGGCCAGTGGTTTAGTAAATGACATAAAGGCTATGCTGCTACGGTGTGGGACGTCATCTATAATAATGACATAAAGGCTATGCTGCTACGGTGTGGGACGTCATCTATAATAATGACATAAAGGCTATGCTGCTACGGTGTGGGACGTCATCTATAATAATGACATAAAGGCTATGCTGCTACGGTGTGGGATGCCATCTATAATAATGACATAAAGGCTATGCTGCTACGGTGTGGGACATCATCTATAATAATGACATAAAGGCTATGCTGCTACGGTGTGGGATGTCATCTATAATAATGACATAAAGGCTATGCTGCTACGTGCTACGGTGTGGGATGTCATCTATAATAATGACATAAAGGCTATGCTGCTACGGTGTGGGATGTCATCTATAATAATGACATAAAGGCTATGCTGCTACGTGCTACGGTGTGGGATGTCATCTATAATAATGACATAAAGGCTATGCTGCTACGGTGTGGGATGTCATCTATAATAATGACATAAAGGCTATGCTGCTACATGCTACGGTGTGGGATGTCATCTATAATAATGACATAAAGGCTATGCTGCTACGGTGTGGGACGTCATCTATAATAATGACATAAAGGCTGTGCTGCTACGGTGTGGGATGTCATCTATAATAATGACATAAAGGCTATGCTGCTACGGTGTGGGACGTCATCTATAATAATGACATAAAGGCTATGCTGCTACGGTGTGGGATGTCATCTATAATAATTTGGCTGTTCTAAATTCTGTGTTGCTCAAAGCCTTGAGTGATGAACCTATTTTTGAGACTATTGGTTGTAAAGCGTCAATGCTTCAGGAAGCTTTGTTTCACCATCATGGAATCTATCTAGTTTGGATGTTGGGGATTTTCCCTGCCATCATTCTGTGTGTCTCTGCTCTTCTGATCTGCAGTCATATTTTAGTTATTTTAGATGCAGTTAGGTGTGTATGCAGTCTGGTGATATACCAGGGCCTGGGGATGCAGTTAGGTTTGTATGCAGTCTGGTGATATACCAGGGCCTGAGGATGCAGTTAGGTTTGTTTGCAGTCTGGTGATATACCAGGGCCTGAGGATGCAGTTAGGTTTGTTTGCAGTCTGGTGATATACCAGGGACTATGCATGCAGTTAGGTTTGTACAGTCTGGTGATATACCAGGGCCTGGGGATGCAGTTAGGTTTGTATGCAGTCTGGTGATATACCAGGGACTATGCATGCAGTTAGGTTTGTATGCAGTCTGGTGATATACCAGGGACTGGGGATGCAGTTAGGTTTGTATGCAGTCTGGTGATATACCAGGGACTGGGGATGCAGTTAGGTTTGTACAGTCTGGTGATATACCAGGGACTATGCATGCAGTTAGGTTTGTATGCAGTCTGGTGATATACCAGGGACTATGCATGCAGTTAGGTTTGTATGCAGTCTGGTGATATACCAGGGCCTGGGCATGCAGTTAGGTTTGTATGTAGTCTGGTGATATACCAGGGCCTGGGGATGCACAGTTAGCGTTGTTTTCCTCTAGCTATTCTCCAGTTTGCTCCCAGCAGCTTTCATAGAACGTAGATCACTGTTAAACCAGACGCTGCAGAGCGTTTGTTTGACTGAATGAATATGACATTGCCTTAAATGCAGCGTTAGATGTAAAGTTTAAATTCTCATTCATTACACATCTTCACTAATCAATCAACACATGCTTTCCTTTGGACGTATCAATATAATATTATTTAATGAAATACATTTTAAAATACAATTTTTTGTCAGGAAATAAAATAAACATTTCCTTATACTGCGTTACCCACTCCAGTCAGCTGATGACGATGCTGCCAGTGTGACGTATAATCTAGTGGACGGGACACTTCAACAACAACAGCGAGTCAGTCACTTCAGTAGCTTGCTAGGCGACATGGCCTAAACATTCAAGCTTTTTAGACTGTTTCAGTGCATATTTGCCTATGTGTTTTAGACATACTTCTGTTTTATAGCGAGTTGACCCATTTATTTTCATATTTACGTTGTTAGTCAGGCAGACGTCTTAAATTTGCCTAGCGCTAGGCTAGTCGCTAATGCTAACTAGCTAGCTAACATCTCCGACCATGAGCTCTCTAAACATCCCCACTCTTGTTAAAGAAGAGGTCTGCTGGACGGAGAAAGAAGCTCTGGGGCTGAACATTGTCGTGAAAGAGGAGAAGGAAGAAGAGGTTGTCACAGTAAAACAAGAAGTAGAGGGTGAGGCTATTACAGTGAAAGAAGAAGAGAAAGACGTTACAGTGAAGGAAGAGGAAGACTCGTTCAGAGTGAAAGAGGAGGATGTTACAGTAAAAGAAGAGGAGGAGGAAGAGAAAGAGGAGGATGCAGTTTTTGGAGTGAAGAAGGAGAAAGAGGGAGAGATAACGGTCATATTGACAGAGGAGTCAGGAGATCTGATTACCACCAGTAAGTACTGTCTTAAAAACGGGCTCTAACTCTCTAAAGGTTTTTAATGAATGTTTGGTTTTTAAGCAGCATGCTACTGAAATTCTATACTTGAAAATGTTGTTCTGTACTATAGGAATTTATGTGATAATATAATGTTAAAGCTACATTTTAAAATGGGTGGTTAAAGCCCTGAATGCTGATTGGCTGACAGCCGTGGTATATCAGGCCGTATACCATGGGTATGACAAAACATGTATTTTTACTGCTCTAATTACGTTGGTAACCAGTTTATAATTGCAATAATCCACCCCAGGGGTTTGTGATATATGGCCAATATACCACGGCTAAGGGCTGTATCCAGGCACTCTGCGTTGCGTCGTGCTTAAGGACAGTCTTTAACCATGCTATATTGGCCATATACCACACTTCCTCGGGTCTTATTGCTTAACTGTAACATGTGTATACCATCAGAGTCCCCCCACCACAAAATCACAACTTAATTGTCTCACAGAATGGCAAACAACCATCTCTGTTCAGCCTATAAACATGACATTATCTATTATTATAGAGCTCTGTTCAGCCTGTAAACATGACATTATCTAGTATTATAGAGCTCTGCTCAGCCTGTAACCATGACATTATCTATTATTATAGAGCTCTTATTATGACATCATGACATTCCCTGAGAGATTAGATTTGGAGCTCTACATCATTTGTTTTTAAATCTCACCGTCACCAAGTATATTTTTAATGATGTAATGTTGTGAAGACTGACCTCAGGTTATTGAGGGATCTAGTCTAGATTAAACCTCATAGGAAGACAATTTTATTTAATACAGGCTTCATTCAGGTCTCTCTGTTTAACTAAATAATCTGTTTGTCTTTTGGCAGGAGAGAGACCAGACTCTGACAGCAGGAAGAGTTCCTCAGAGGAAACAGACCCAGAGACGCCTAACCAACACCACTGCTCCCACTGTGGAAAGAGTTTTAGGTGGTCAGGGAGCCTGAAAACGCATGAGAGAATACATACAGGAGAAAAGCCCTACCACTGTTCCCACTGTGGAAGGAGTTTTAGGTTGTCAAGGATTCTGAAAACGCATGAGAGAATACACACAGGAGAAAAGCCGTATCACTGTTCTCACTGTGGAAAGAGTTTTATGTGGTCAGGGAGTCTGAAAACGCATGAGAGAATACACACAGGAGAAAATCCGTATCACTGTTCTCACTGTGGAAAGAGTTTTAGGTGGTCAAGGAGTCTGAAAACGCATGAGAGAATACACACAGGAGAAAAACCTTTCCAACATACTAATACACAGGAGGAGACAACATACCACTGCTCTCATTGTGAAATGACATTTTCCCAGTCAGAGGACCTGAAAACACACGAGAGAATAGAGAGGCTGTGTTCTGACTTATGTTTCTGACTGAGAATTTGTCCACGGCCAGGATTCACAGGACCAGGGTGTCCGCTATGGACACCTGGAAGAAATCAGCAGCGGACATTTCTGAAGGTTTATCCAACAGACCTGTACATCCAGGAATGGGTCTCTATAATGTGTAACTATTTCTGGAGGTTTATCCAACAGACCTGTACATCCATGAATGGATCTCTATAATGTGTAACTATTTCTGGAGGTTTATCCAACAGACCTGTACATCCATGAATGGGTCTCTATAATGTGTAACTATTTCTGAAGGTTTATCCAACAGACCTGTACATCCATGAATGGATCTCTATAATGTGTAACTATTTCTGGAGGTTTATCCAACAGACCTGTACATCCATGAATGGATCTCTATAATGTGTAACTATTTCTGGAGGTTTATCCAACAGACCTGTACATCCAGGAATGGATCTCTATAATGTGTAACTATTTCTGAAGGTTTATCCAACAGACCTGTACATCCATGAATGGATCTCTATAATGTGTAACTATTTCTGATGTATTGTGATGTATTGTTTAATAGATGTACTATGTTAGGTATATTTATCTGTGGTTTTATTTCAACAGATTTGACTGATGCTATTAGATTGTACTATGTTAGGTATATTTATCTGTGGTTTTATTTCAACAGATTTGACTGATGCTATTAGATTGTACTATGTTAGGTATATTTATCTGTGGTTTTATTTCAACAGATTTTACTGATGCTATTAGATTGCTGGGTGGGGGGAGTTTTATATATACAGAGACTTCAGAAAGTTTTCACACCCCTTGACTGGTCCCACATGTTGTTGTGTTACATCCTGAATTTAAAATGTATTTTTATTTCACCTTTATTTAACCAGGTAGACTAGTTGAGAAGAAGTTCTCATTTGCAATGACACATACAACAACACAGAGTTACACATGGAATAAACAAACATACAATCAATTATACAGTAGAAAAATCTATATACAGCATGTGCAAATAAGGTAGGATAAGAGAGGTTAGGCAATAAATAGACCATGGTGGCGAAGTAATTACAATATAGCAATTAAACACTGGAATGGTAGGGAATGTGAATGTGAATAGCAGAAGATGAATGTGTAAGTAGAGATACTGGGGTTAAATGGATTCAATACCCCATAATGTCAAAGTGGAATTACGTTTTTGGAAATGTTTACAAATGTAATTAAAAGCCTAAATATGTTCAGGAGTAAAGATTTTGCTTAACAAGTCACATAATAAGTTGCAGGGACTCACTCTGTGTGCAATAATAGTGTTTAACATGATGTCTGAATGACTACCTCATCTCTGTACCCCACACATACAATTATCTGTAATGTCCCTCAGTCGAGCAGTGAATTTCAAACACAGATTCAACCACAAAGACCAGGGAGGCGCAAAGAAGTGCACCTATTGGTAAATGGGTAAAAAAAAGCAGACATTGAATATCCCTTTGAGCATGGTGAAGTTATTAATTACACTTTAGATGGTGTATCAATATACCCAGTCACTAATTCAGTTGCTGGAGAGGAAGGAAACCGCTCAGGGATTTCACCATGAGGCCAATGGTGACTTTAAAATAGTTAGTGTTTAATGGTTGTGATAGGAGAAAACTGAGGATGGATCAACAACATTGTAGTTACTACACAATACTAACCTAAATGACAGAGTGAAAAGATGGAAGCCTGTATAGAATACAAATATTCCAAAACATGCATTCTGTTTGCAATGAGGCACTAAAGTAATACTGAAAAACAATGTGGGAAAGAAATTAACTTTATATCCTGAATACACAAGCGTTATGTTTGGGGCAAATTCAACACATCACTGACTACATATTTTCAAGCATGGTGGTGGCTGCATCATGTAATGGGTATGCTTGTCATTGGCGAAACTAGAGGCGTAACTACAGTCCCTGGTTCTAATCTAATGATCATCAGCTGCATCATTTTATGGTTCTAATCCAGGCAGTATCACTTCCAGGTTAAGCGAGCAGTGTGTCAAGATGTGCAGTGCGGCTTGGCAGGGTCGTGTTTCGGAGGACGCATGGCTCTCGACCTTCGCCTCTCCCCCGAGTCCGTAGAGGAGTTGCAATTGGATTTCATGACATTGGTGAAAAATATATATTTTATACACTGGTACTGAAATTAGATTTTAAATCACCTGGGAGATGTGTCAAACCATGTAAACACCTGCAAGACTTCGGTTAGAAGTGAATCACCTGGCAGATGTGTCAAACCATGTAAACACCTGCAAGACTTCGGTTAGAAGTGAATCACCTGGCAGATGTGTCAAACCATGTAAACACCTGCAAGACTTAAGTTAGAAGTGAATCACCTGCCTGGACATCCTAAGAAGCACACAGAGACCTGCATTTTGAAGTCGGTTTAATAATACTTGTGAAAACTGACTTCAGGTGATTGAGGGATCTCGTCTAGATTAAACGTCATAGGAAGTTTTATCATGTCGAGGATTCATTCAGGTCTCTGTTAAATTAAATAATATGTTTGTCTTTGACAGGAGAGACACCAGACTCTCCTTTGGACAGCAGGAAGAGTCCTTCCGGGAAACCAGACCCTGAGACGTCCACCCTGAGTTTTACTCAGTTAGGGAGCCTGAAAACACATAAGAGAATACACAAAGAAGAGAAGCCTTACAACTGCTCCTTGTGTGGAAAGAGTTTTAGGTGGTTAGGGAGCGTGGAAAGGCATGAGAGGACACACACAGGAGAAAAGCCTTTCCAATGTTCCCATTGTGGAAAGAGTTGTACCCAGTTAGGGAGCCTGAAGGAGCATGAGAGAATACACACAGGAGAAAAGCCGTACCAATGTTCCCATTGTGGAAATCACTTTGTCCAGTTAGGAAACCTGAACCAGCATCAGAGGACACACACAGGAAAAAAGATGCACCACTGCTCCCAGTGTGGAAAGAGATTTACCCGGTTAAGGTACCTGAAAGAGCATGAAAGAATACATACAAATACACAGGAGGAGAAGACATACCACTGCTCTCATTGTGGAAATACATTTTCCCAGTCAGAGGACCTGAAAACACATGAGAGAATAGAGAGGCTGTGTTCTGACTTGTGTTTCTGACAGAGAATTTGTGTTTTTGTTTGGACTGTCAAAATTGAGTTTACTTAGTGTAATGTTAGTGTACTGTTTTTTTTTAATTGCAATTAATCCATTGTCTGAAAGGGTTAAAAACACACTGAAAACATCCTAAATACATACTATATACCGCTGCAATCTACAACGTCATGTAAAAACAAGATGTCATGGAGGTTAAATAAAGTCTGCTTTATCAATGGAACATATTGTGACCCGTCCACTGTGGGGCGCTATAGAGTCATAATATCCATAACAACTAGAGGTCAAACAGGGAAATGGTTCACATCGTTTTTCCACCATTCATTTTCCCCACAGGGCTGTGTTTTGTTTAGGCTCACCCTGGTGTGACGTTTTGATAACCATGTACATCTCTCTAAGGTGACTGAGGGTGAATGTACACTAGATAAATAGCGGTAAATTGCTGTGTGCCGCTTATGCCGCCCGTTGTGACTCCGTCAAGAATTCAGCAGAGCAAGTTTGTATGAAGGTCTGGTTATTAAATGGGTACATAGTTCAATAGTAATATCCTCTAAAACGCTCTGTGACAAACTTTGCTGCCCTGTTTCCAGTTGTCCACATGGCTGGGAGAACCTATTCAAGTATGTAAATAGATTTTGAAAATGTAAAAACAACGATGTATTATTAGCTAACTAGCTAGAGTGCAGGCTAACTCAAATGAGCTGCTAAATGAGCTAGCTATTTGGCTAGCTAGCTATCTAACCAACTTCAAATACTGTATAGATAGCTAAGTGAATTAAATATCACCAGCTACCTAACTTCATATTAGCTAGCTATCTATTTATCACTGTAAAAAACAAACTCCAAATGCATTTGTAGGTAGCTAGCTAATAGCCATGGAGGGTGAAAGGATAGCAGCCCCAACTGTCAGTGAGAGATGAGGCTATTCTGGATAGGGCAGGTACTTTTGTGTAGTTCCTGTCCCTAGAAGTGAGGACGGAGATAATAGTAACATAATATTCAGTGTGGTGTAATTTGACTATAATGAAGTGTGTTTCTTGTGAGGTTTTCTGTCCTCAGATAAAGAGCGCTATGAAAGCCAGTCTACATATGAAGAGGTCCCAATGAAGAGCAGTGGTTCTCAATCCTGGGGACTCAAAGAGGTACATTGTTGTTTTTGCCTCAGCACTGCACAGCTGATTCAAATGATCAACTAATCATCAAGCTTCAAGTGGTATTTATGTATTCATTTGTGATGCTGTCCTTGATATGATCCTGTTATTGTCACATGCACATATGTGTGCCCATGCATCTATCAATCCAATGTTATCATGATTTGTTATCAGGGATATTATACTTTAGTAATCCACAATGACCTGGTGATGTAACAGTCTAATAATTACATTGTCTTCCATATTCCTACAGATACCTTGTAACTGGAGATTCCTTCAAAACGATTGCCTACAGTTACCGTGTAGGGCACTGCAAGGTTGGGTGACCAGGGTCATCTGGGACTGCCTCCTGGAGGAACTCAGATGTGTGAAGGCTACCTGTGTCCTGCGTAACTTCATGAGGATGGACACGAGGACCAGGAGGGGATCTACAGCTCGCCGCCGTGTCCCAGAGGAGGAGTCTGCTGCTCTGCAGGATGTTTCAAGGATGGGGTCCAACAACGCAGCAAGAGAGGCAATCCGTGTGCAGGAGATCTTTACCTCCTACTTCTTCAAAGAGGGTACTGTGTCCCTGGCAACACCATAGACTACACTATGCACAACCAAAGGCTCTTTTAAGAGGTTGCTGTTCCCTAGCAGCACCATAGACTACACTATGCACAACCAAAGGCTTTTAAGAGGGTGCTGTTCCCTGGCAACACCATAGACTACACTATGCACAACCAAAGGCTCTTTTAAGAGCCATTCACATTGCAATAAGAGTATTCTTCCATTTACTTAGCTATGTCAACTGCAGTTATTCAATTCACAGTTTCTCTCCCTTTGATTTCTACTTCTCAGGTGAGGGTGCTGTTTAGGTAAGGGTGTGATGTCTGTGCAAAAACAAAACAGGCTGTTTTAAATCACTAATATTGAAAAAATGTAGAACAATTAGACACCCTATAACCCACACCTACACACTCATGTATCAATCTGATTGATGGATTGTGTTGTGCAGTAAGCAGGCTCAGGTGTATAACTGTGGCTCCTTCCACCTTCAAAGAATAGGCAAGAGGGCCAACCATGGAGAATAGTAAGACACTTCATTATTTCTATAACTACGCTATATTGTTTGTCCTCGTGGGTCCGTTCATGTTTTTCAGCATAAAGTACTCTGCAGCCACTTAGTGTGGTGTGGACACCAGGTGAGGCCACACACAGATTCCTGTTGAACACTGTCACTTTAACTACCTTATTTTCTCAATAACAGTCTCTCTCCTTCACTTCATCCCTCTCTCCCCTTCTCCCTAAATCCTCTAGGTTATATCAGCTGTGTCGGTGAACCACTCCTGCATCTGAACAGGCTACATAGAGGGCACAGCATGATCAGAGGTGAGAGGTCACTTGGTCGGGTCAAATGGGAGTATTATTAAAGAGATGCTTTACATTGAAATACAGATAGATGCAGTAGTCCCAGAGTTAATGATCCCAGGTCAGTTTATATTATACAGGAAGTATTATTAAAGAGATGCTTTACATTGAAATACAGATAGATGCAGTAGTCCCAGAGTTAATGATCCCAGGTCAGTTTATATTATACAGGAAGTATTATTAAAGAGATGCTTTACATTGAAATACAGATAGATGCAGTAGTCCCAGAGTTAATGATCCAAGGTCAGTTTTGCATTTCACCTCCTGATTGATGACTAACAATGTTAGAATAAAAAATAAAAACACAAGGCTTAAACATGCTCTCTCCATCTGTCTCTCGTCTGCAGACATGTTTTGATGTGAGAGGATGCCAACCCCCAGTCCCATCATCGCCACCTCACCTGCTTTTAAGATGACCTTTGTGCCGACTAGAGACACTATTATGTAATTGTGATGAACTGAGACAATATTTATGTAGCACTGTGTTTCATTAATCATGTGCTGCCTTCCCTGCTCCTATGTGCTTACCTCTTTCCCTTTCTGTCTTTTACACCTCTCACGCCACCTCCTCTTTCTTCCTCTGTTTTTATAATGCACAACAGATGTGCATTGAAGTACAGATTGAATTTGTATTTATAACACTTGGATAATGAGCTTTTCAATAAAGCGTTTCACATTCTCTACTGGTTGAAATGAAGTGTAATGTGATGAAATACTCCACCTATCCTGTGTTTATCAGATCAATGCAGATGAAGGGCATTAGATGTTGAGATGAACCGGTGTTGGAGTATTTACATGATGCATAGGAAATGTAGTGTACTGTTTTTAACATTATATTTCTGTATATATGAATTAACTAGTTAAATCCTGTTTCTAGTCTATTAGTTACAATGTGTAACCATTGATGTCCCAGGACCAAGATTGGTAAACACTGTTGAAGTGTAGAATTGTAATACATCCATGCAGACACAGTCATTCAAAGACTGGAATTTGATTCTCCTGGTATTGGATATGACTGAAAAATCATCTCAGACATTCCTACCTAAACTGCACCTTTATTTGCCAAGGTAGAGTACATGATCAGTGAATATATTAAATGTACAGGCTACAATGTGGGGATCTCATGCATGGTAATAACTACATATACGACTTGCATCCTTGGTACAACATGATATTATATTCTACTCAATCCATAGGCTTCATTAATGTCATTCAAGCTGTTTTGAAGTTGATACAACTGGCTATGATAGCTGAGGTTCATAGCTAGGTTCTTAACTAATATGTATACCAAACGTTTGGGTCCATACACAGATCGGCTAGATAGCTAGCTACACATCCATGGGCATACAGGGATTTTAATCATCCACTGCACAATAAGCAAGAACATAGCTAGCTACGTGATTTCATCTATCTGCATGGCAAATATCAGCAAGAAAATCTTACAAAATTGTACATTCAATTTGCAGTAAATTCTTCAGCTAGCTAGATTCTATACATCCACTGTTTCCCAAAACGACAGCCTGGTTTGCTGGTTGTTTCAGGACTCCCTAAAACAACCAGAATTACAATTTCATACTCATGTCACAACACCCATAAAGCTAGCCAGCTAGCTGGCTAATGTTAGCTAGTCAGCTAGCTGGCTAAATCACGATTTTCGTAAATGAACTATGATTAAAAAAAATGCATAATCGTTTGTCTCTACATGAACTAACATTCCTGTCAACTGTACATGTTTTTTCATGATTAGTTATGACGTTATAATCCCTTACATTTGCTTCCATCCTAGTATTTCTGTCCACCATCTTTGATTCAGTTCTGTGTAGGGGTACCCCTCTCTTCTAGTATTTCTGTCCGCCATCTTTGATGCAGTTCAGTTCTGTGTAGGGGTACCCCTCTCTTCTGGTATTTCTGTCCGCCATCTTTGATGCAGTACAGTTCTGTGTAGGCGTACCCCTCTCTCCTAGTATTTCTGTCCACCATCTTTGATTCAGTTCAGTTCTGTGTAGTGGTACCCCTCTCTCGAAGTATTTCTTTCAGGGATCTTTGCTGAAGAAAGTCTAACAGTCAAAAAACGTGCAGTTTTTGTATATTTCTATTTGAGTTTTAAATTTCAAAAACTAGTGTTGAGGACAAACGTAGACAAAGTCCACTAAGGTAGGAATACTCCAGGGCTGTTTTGTGCAATACCTAACATCAATACGTTCACATAGGCAGACTAGATATGAAGCAGCAGCCTCCCCCGGCCCTAGTGCCGGCCCGGTAAGAAGTTTA
Organism: Salvelinus namaycush; assembly: GCF_016432855.1. NCBI lineage: Eukaryota > Metazoa > Chordata > Actinopteri > Salmoniformes > Salmonidae > Salvelinus > Salvelinus namaycush. The sequence goes on along the minus strand of NW_024061106.1, from coordinate 141,093 downwards.
AGATGCGATGAAACGGTTGACAAAAATAAGAAATCACAGAAAAAATATATTGACTGATATTGATTTATTTAGGGGGGGGGGGGGGTAATTAACATTTTAGTTCTAGTGACGTCCCTGACTCCTATCCTTTAACTTTTTGTCTGAAAATAAAATATACGTTTTTCTTAACTGCGTTACCCACTCCAGTCAGCAGATGGCGGTCTGCGACTTTAAGTCAATGCTGCTACCGTGACGTATAATCTAGTGGACGGAACGCTTCTATCAACAGCAGCAACAGACAGTCAGCCACCTCGGTAGCTTGCTAGCCAAAATAGCCGAACCAATAAAGCTCTTTAGAAGCTTTAGTGTATATTAGCCAGTGTGTTTTAAACCCTAGTCTGTCGTCTAGTTAGTTGTCGATTTAATTTCATATTTACGGTGTTGTAGTTATTAGTCAGTTAGCGGGCTGGTTAAGTTAGCATTAGCCTAGCTAACATCCCCGACCATGCGGTCACTAAGCTACTCTCCTAAAGAAGAGGAGATCTGCTGGACGAAGAAAGAGGTTATGTGGCTAAACATTGTCGTGAAAGAGGAGGAAGAGGATGTCAAAATACAAAAACAAGTAGACGGTGAGGCTGTTACAGTGAAAGAAGAAGAGAAAGACGTTTCAGTGATAGAAGAGGAAGATGCGTTCAGAGTGAAAGAGGAGGAAGATGCGTTCAGAGTGAAAGAGGAGGAAGATGCGTTCAGAGTGAAAGAGGAGGAGGATGTTACAGTGAAAGAAGAGGAGAAAGAGGAAGAATCTGTTTTTGGAGTGAAAGAGGAGGGGGAGATGACTGTCACATTGGAGGAAGGGGAGGATGAAGATGAGGAAACTGGATATCTGGGCTCGGTTTCCCAAAGGCATGTTAAGGCATCCAATGGTTCTAACGATGAACGGGCCCTGATTAACACTAGTAAGTACTGTCTTAAAAACAAAGGCACAAACTCTGCAGTTGTTGAACTGATGTTTGGTTTTATAGGGGACATATGCAATTGCTACATCCTTATTGTGACTTTTTGCAATTCTTCAGGAAATGTGCATGGCTTTAACGTTTTCAGATTTGAAGAAAATGGGGGAAAATATGCGGCCGAAGTCCAACGAGAGAGCGGATACAAATGAACTGCTTTAAATAATCATGACAAATGTTGAGCAATGTAATGAAGTAATGACTTTTCAAATAAGTTACCTTACACGTTATATGACTATTGTTGTTCACTTGACAATCTTAAGACAAATGTCAAATAATGAACATTCATTACAGAAGTCATTGTTTGTACAACATCATGGCTACACATCACCTTTTACAGTGGATTTCTGCTGTTGTGGGCCTTAAACCATCTGTCTGACTTGTTGTTCACACAGGAGAGAGACGTGACTATCGTGGATCCTCTGGGGAGCCTCAACAACCTCATGATGCTGACGAGGCAGAGAAGAGTCTCTCCACATCGAAACACCAGCAGAGAACCACAGGGAAGAAATCTCATTGCTGCTCTGACTGTGGGAAAGGTTGCACATCTTCATCAGAACTTAAAATACACCAGAGAACACACACAGGAGAGAAACCTTATAGTTGTAATCATTGTGAGAAGAGTTTTCCTACATCTAGTCAGCTGACTTCACACCAGAGAACACACACAGGAGAGAAACCTTATAGCTGTGATCAATGTGGGAAGAGTTTTACTAGATCTAGCTATCTGTCAGTGCACCAGAGAACACACACAGGAGAGAAATCGTATAGCTGTGACTAGAGGTAATCTGATAAAAGATCTCTGACTAAACATCAGAAAATACATGAAGCAGTTGTTTCATGATATCAATGAATTAATGTCACAATGTAGAATGTTTTAACATTGTAGTAGGAGTATTTTAATGATGTCACAATGTAGAATGTTTTAACATTGTAGTAGGAGTATTTTAATGATGTCACAATGTAGAAGCCTAAATGTTTGCCCCCTGTTCTATTGATTTCAACATGATATGGATATTAGCCTTTGCAAAAAATCCAGGCTCTGAATTGAAAGAGTACTATTTATGAGATTTAGTAAGTACACATTATTCCCAGATTCAGTGTGGTTTTTGAGCTGTTAGTTTTAACAGGACGTGCAACATCATCTCCCGCCTGTCGCACAAATGATTTTAGCATGAAATTTATTAGTTATGACAAATAAGTGTTGCGTTCCTTTGTTTAGCGACCCCTAAATTTAAATGCATTCCAACATCATGTACAACCTGATTTCCCCCCTAATCGATATCAGTGATTTATTGCTACTTGTCAAAACAGCGTTTCTGGTGCTTGTGCAGTTTATAAGGAGCTTGTTTAAAAAAATACAAGAAATATGATTATTGTGGCAGATGTTTGTGTAAATAGCACATGTTATGTTTAGGTTTTCAATTTATCCCAAACTGTTTCTGCATATTGGTTATTGATTTGGACATGTTAAAACTGTGTTTTGACATTGAGGCTATCCCACCGAGCAAAATGTCATTGAAAAGTCATTGAAAATAAGACTATGCAATCAAATATTTTTTTAAACATTTTTTATTATATCATGCCTTACCATTAAGTGAATTATTGACAATACATATTATCAAAGGGGTGTACATTTGGCTTTGGTAATTCATGTTTACAATTCATGTAACTTTTAGTAATCATAATTATTTATGCAATCAACTGACAATTTTCGGCTATAAATATATTGACATTGTTGCCCTTCTTTTAGAATAGCAGGGTTCATTCTCAGATGTGCCAACCCAAATGTACTAGAGCATGACATTGGGGACTGGGCCCCGATCCAACAACATGCCTATTGAGTGAAGTTTTCCGTATTGGAGATGAGTTTTGTTTGGGCTCGTTCCAAGGGGAAGAGGAGAGTTCTAGAAGGGAAAAAAATAATAGTTTATCTATAGAAAGAAAAAGGAGAAAAGATACGAAATTATTATACGATTGTATATTATTATTTAGAAATACGTGTTTTTTCATGTTTTTAATTGTTGACTGCCAGTAGACCCCATGTTTATATTGGTGAAGCATTTTAGTTGATTATAATGTGAAATGGAAATTGTTTTCTGTTGGTGGTGAGCAAACTTGTCCGACAAAAAATATAGGATATATTTGTTGTCTTAAGGGGGAAGGTGTTACAGGCTTTGGTTTTTCCATTTATGTTTTGAGGTTGGACTCGCCCATATAGCTCGTTAGCACGTCTAGCTCGTTAGCACGTAGGACGCACTGATTGGTGTCACCTCGTTAGTCAGTATGTGTTACACCTGTGCTGGCTTGTCCATCTCGTTAGTGGGAAGGTGTTTCACCTGAGCTGGTCCAGGTTCTATTTAAGAGTGTCTGGCCCAGTGCTCCAGTTGTCTTGATAGATGTGGAGAGTCAACACCTTTAGTTGCTCCACCTTTTTTGTTTGCTTCCTGTCTTTAAGTTTGGTGTGGGTTTTTCTTTTGTTTGCCTCTTCTTGGGCAGATTTAATGGGTCTCATGGTGGTTGTCTTTTAGGTCCCAGTTGTTGTTACTAGTCAACTTCCAGTGGACACCCCCATAGTGTCTTTCAGAGCCCCTCCTATAACCTGTTTAGTTGTGTGGTTATCAGTGATTCTTTGTTAATTCCATCTTCTGTTTGAGGAACATTTTTGGTTTTCTTGCTGGAGAACGTAACATCAAACAATGGAGTAAGACAGGATATTTTGGGTTGGATATTGCAGTGAATTGTTAATATTTTAATCAATGACATTTACTTAGAATGCTCCTTAGTTTTTCAGTTATTCTGTTTTTTATCCTCAATATTTCTGTTTATTTTCATTGTTTTTTCCTGTGAAGCCATTGTGTTGCATCCATGTCTGAAATGTGCTGTATAAATAAAGCTTGATTTGAACATATTGCAAAACAAATGAACCCAATGACTGACCAAATCAACAGACTCTTGCCAAAGCAACACATATCTTGGTCCATCTTAGTGTAAATTCAGTATGTCTTCCACAATGGTATGTATGTTCAGTATCACTTTTCAACCAACCCAGTCCATTTGTTGAAATCAACAATATGTTAAAGGATTCAACTACTGAAAACTGAACACATGGATTAAACAGATCAATCCCACTTTTCCAGCCTACTGAAGGCGTGGTGGAGTGGTAAACACCACCCCCGGCTCTACCGGGGGCTTGAGGTGGTCTCCCACAGCTCTGCTGGTGGAGTGATAAACACCACCCCCGGCTCTACCAGGGGCTTGAGGTGGTCTCCCACAGCTCTGCTGGTGGAGTGATAAACACCACCCCCGGCTCTACCAGGGGCTTGAGGTGGTCTCCCACAGCTCTGCTGGTGGAGTGGTCATGTTCTGTGGCCTTGCCGTTCCATTTCTTGACTGCCCCTGCAACACAGAAATAAACACATTTAGTCATATTATATAAAACACTCAGAGTAATGGATATGGAGCATCTACAGCCTCAGTTACAGTTAAACCTGGCACCTAAATGTGACTTCTGTCATCTGATCACTCCAAGCTGCATTAGGTTCAGATCTACCAGGATGGGCCTTTGACGTAGTCTGGATGCAGTCAGGCCACTGAATATAAATAAGTAATGTAAAGAGATGGGGGTTTTCCAACAGTAATATCTAACTAAATGTTTGTGTTCCTAGCTCCAACAGTGCTGTAGTATCTAACTTAATGCTTGTGTTTCTAGTTCTGACAGTGCAGTAATATCTAACTAAATGCTTGTGTTCATAGCTCCAACAGTGCAGTAATATCTAACAATTTCACAACAAATACCTAATACACACAAATCTAAGTAAAGGAATAAGAATATATAAAAATATGGACGAGTGATGTCAGAGGGGCATAGACTAAGATACAGTAGAATAGGATAGAATACAGTATATACATATGAGATGAGTAATACATAGACTAAGATACAGTAGAATAGGATAGAATACAGTATATACATATGAGATGAGTAATACATAGACTAAGATACAGTAGAATAGGATAGAAAACAGTATATACATATGAGATGAGTAATACATAGACTAAGATACAGTAGAATAGGATAGCATACAGTATATACATATGAGATGAGTAATGCCAGATATGTAAACATGCAGGAGATCCATGAAGGAAAGACAGTGATGGTGCTCAGTGATGTTGTAAATGGGGGAACAACCAATTTCAGCATTTTTAAAATAATTTTACCCCCATTTTTTCTCCACAATTTCGATATTGTGATGTCTACAGTGCTGTTGGCTGGTCGTCATTGACCTTGCGTAGGCTTAAACACTGGTATACACTGATATTTAAGGCCATATTGGGTAAAATGCCATTTTATCTGTTTTTTTTTAGTCAGGTCGGTAAATAAATATCAACTACGGTCCCCTTCTCATTTGCTTCTAAACAAAAATTAGATCAGGTCGTGGTAGAAATTGTTACTCAGCTCCGTGGTCCTGGAATTCTCTCCTGAACATTTAAAAATTTGATGATCTAGTTTCGTTGGTGGAGCTTATTAAACACTTGATCGATGTATAGAAGAGTGTAATTGTTTTAAGGACAGCTGTTTTTAGTCAAGACTTTCGTGTTTTTAACAAAATGTTATTGTTGTACTGTGTTTATAGCTTTGTTTAATGTTGTGTACGTAAGTTGTTTTGTCTGAAACGTTGTTCCCCCTGCTGCTATTGGACCAGGTCTCTTTTGGAAAAGAGATGTTATCTCAATGAGAAAAACCTGTATAAATAAAGGTAAAATAAAAAATACAAATATTGAATATATCTATATATTATATAATAATAATATAATATATATCGAAGGTCGAGTAATGCGTCCTCTGAAACATGACCAGCCAAACCGCTTCTTAACAGCTACCCGCTTAACCCGGAAGATGCACCAATATGTCGGAGGAAACACTGTTCACCTGACGGCCGAGGTCAGCCTGCAGGCGCCACAAGGATTCGCTAGAGTAGTAAAGCCCCCCCCCCCGGCCAAACCCTCCCCTAACCTGGGCAACGCTTGGCCTATAGTGTGCTGCCCTATGGGTCTCCCGATCACAGCAGGTTGTGGTACAGCCCGGGATCAAACCCGGGTCTATAGTGACACCTCTAACACTGCGATGCAGTACCTTAGACTGCTGCACCACTCGGGTCTATAGTGACACCTCTAACACTGTGATCTAGTACCTTAGACTGCTGCACCACTCGGGTCTATAGTGACACCTCTAACACTGTGATACAGTACCTTAGACCGCTGTGCCACTCGGGTCTATAGTGACACCTCTAACACTGTGATACAGTACCTTAGACTGCTGCACCACTCGGGTCTATAGTGACACCTCTAACACTGTGATCTAGTACCTTAGACTGCTGCACCACTCGGGTCTATAGTGACACCTCTAACACTGTGATCTAGTACCTTAGACCGCTGTGCCACTCGGGTCTATAGTGACACCTCTAACACTGTGATCTAGTACCTTAGATCGCTGCACCACTCGGGTCTATAGTGACACCTCTAGCACTGTGATCTAGTACCTTAGATCGCTGTGCCACTCAGGCATAACCTTTTTTTAACCAATTCTGATAGTTGTTAAAAGTGGAATTTTGACATTTTTACCGTTATATCAACACACTGGACACTCCCAACACTCCCAACTATAATTCTCTTTGGTACCGTAGACATCTAGTGACCACTTGATTCCATGTGACAGTATTACCGTTATATCAACACACTTAACACTCCCAACACTCCCAACTATAATTCTCTTTGGCACCGTAGACATCTAGTGACCACTTGACTCCATGTGACCAAACATTTCTGAGGCTGAGTCTCAAATAGTCGCCTGTTCCTTTTAATAGCCGGGCCGTAGCACACATAGCAAATACATTTTGGGTCTAAATTAAAGGAGCTACAATTATAGTTTAATTACATGTTTTAAATAAAATGTCCATAATATCTGCATTAATAGTGGAATGATCGTGTTTCACAATATTTCTAAACATAAAAATATATTCTCTGTCTTCTATTGTGTTGTTGACTGAATGTTTGTTTATGTGTAACTCTGTGTTGTTGTTTTTGTCGAACTGCTTTGCTTTATCTTGGCCAGGTCACAGTTGTAAATGAGAACTTGTTCTCAACTGGCCGACCTGGTTAAATAAAGGAGAAATAAATAACACATAATAATACATAAACATGTAGGAGCAGTATAGACCTAGTCTGTTCATTATATACATCTACATGATGTATTGTTACACCACGTAGGAGCAGTATAGACCTAGTCTGTTCATTATAGACATCTACATGATGTATTGTTACACCATGTAGGAGCAGTATAGACCTAGTCTGTTCATTATATACATCTATATGATGTATTGTTACACCATGTAGGAGCAGTATAGACCTAGTCTGTTCATTATATACATCTACATGATGTATTGTTACACCATGTAGGAGCAGTATAGACCTAGTCTGTTCATTATATACATCTACATGATGTATTGTTACACCATGTAGGAGCAGTATGGACCTAGTCTGTTCATTATATACATCTACATGATGTATTGTTACACCATGTAGGAGCAGTATAGGACCTAGTCTGTTCATTATATACATCTACATGATGTATTGTTACACCACTGTAGGAGCAGTATAGACCTAGTCTGTTCATTATATACATCTACATGATGTATTGTTACTACCATGTAGGAGCAGTATAGACCTAGTCTGTTCATTATATACATCTACTATGATGTATTGTTATACCATGTAGGAGCAGTATAGACCTAGTCTGTTCATTATATACATCTATATGATGTATTGTTACACCAGTGTAGGAGCAGTATAGACCTAGTCTGTTCATTATATACATCTATATGATTTATTGTTACACCAGTGTAGGAGCAGTATAGACCTAGTCTGTTCATTATATACATCTATATGATGTATTGTTACACCATGTAGGAGCAGTATAGACCTAGTCTGTTCATTATATACATCTAAATGATTTATTGTTACACCGTGTAGGAGCAGTATAGACCTAGTCTGTTCATTATATACATCTACATGATGTATTGTTACACCATGTAGGAGCAGTATAGACCTACAGTAGCTAGCTGCTAATTTAGATGTAATATAACTTAATGAAACTGCCTTAAATATGCTGTGGTAAACATTTTTTATTCGCACTAATCAATCAACACATTCCTGTCTTTGTATGTCTCAATATAATGGTATTATTTAATTAAATCCATTTAAAATAATCTTTGTCTGAAAATAAAATATGATCCTCAACTGCATTTCCCCTCCAGTCAGCAGACGGCGATGTGCGTCTTTCAGGCGACGCTGCCAGCGTGACGTATAATCTAGTGGACGGTTCTTCATAAACAGCTCGTCAACCACCTCGGTAGCTTGCTAGCCAACATAGCCGAAAGATTCAAGCTATTTATACGCTTTCGGTGTATGTTACCTACTGTGTTATAGCCACACTTCTGTCGTATCAACTTGTTAACCTATTTAATTGAATATTACGTTATTTTGATTTAGTCAGCTATAGTAGCTGGCTGGTTTAGTTAGCACTAGCCTAGTCGCTAATGATAGCTAGCGAGCTAACATCCCCGAACATGAGCTCCCTAAACATCCCCCCTCCCGTTAAAGAAGAGGCAGTCTGCTGGACGGAGAAAGAGGGTCTGGGGCTGAACATTGTCGTGAAAGAGGAGAAGGAAGAAGAGGATGTCACAGTAAAACAAGAAGTAGATGGTGAGGCTGTTACAGTGAAAGAAGAAGAGAAAGACGTTTCAGTGAAAGAAGAGGAAGACGCGTTCAGAGTGAAAGAGGAGGAGGATGAGAAAGAGGAGGACGCAGTTTTTGGAGTGAAAGAGGAGGAGGAGATTACTGTCACATTGGAGGAAGAAGAGGAGGTTGGATATCCGTTTAACCCCAGTAAGTACCGTCTCTGCAGTCGTTGAACCAATATGCAGTAAAGAGGTTCCACACTTTAATGTTGTTCTGTAGGAATGGCTGAAGCTACACTGTAACGTGTAGAACATCAAGAGTGGACCATCAACAAAACGTTAACAATTGATCAAATGCATCCAATGACAATGCCTGAAATACTGTAGTCCTCAATATCTCCTATTATATTAGCCCAATATGTAGTCTTAAAGGGGCAATCAGCAGTTGTTACATCCATTTTGGGACTTATCCATTAATGATATGTACCCATCTGTTTCTTGAAGAATTCACTTATAAATGCCTCATGAGCTTAGTTCAACTGTCGTACTCCATCAGAACCCAAAATATGAGCTTTTTTTATTCCAATGTTTGTCAGTAAATATAAACAAACACTGTATATCCTCAAAACATGGTTAAAACTATAATGTTGGTATCATGGATGGTTGCATTTCTCCAGCCCCATCCCTCAGCTTTTTACCGAAACGGACAGGGAGTACGCTTTGTTATTGTTTCTACTGCTGATTGCTGCCCCCTTTACTCCTCAAGGTCCAAGGACTGTATGTTATTTTCAGAGGTAGACTGGCTCTGGCAGCTAAAATAGTCAAATATTCCATCTAAATGTGAATCGATTCTCAACGGGCAGGGAGTACGCTTTGTTATTGTTTCTACTCCTGATTCTCTGCCCCCGTTACTCCTCAAAATAATTTCACATAATACTTTCATATCACATAACAATTATTTCACACAATACTTTCATATCACATCAAAATAATTTTAAATACTTTAACATCAAAATAATTTCACACAATACTTTCATATCACATCTAAATAGGTAACCAGTCTGTTTAGATAGATAGCTAAGTGAATTAAATATCATCAGCTGTCTAACTTCATATTAGCTAGCTATCTTGATGTATTTATCACTGTAAAAAACAAACTCCAAATGCATTTGTAGGTAGCTAGCTAACAACCATGGAGGGTGAAAGGATAGCAGCCCCAACTGTCAGTGAGAGAGGAGGCTATTCTGGATAGGGCAGGTACTTTTGTGTAGTTCCTGTCCCTAGAAGTGAGGACGGAGATAATAGTAACATAATATTCAGTGTGGTGTAATTTGACTATAATGAAGTGTGTTTCTTGTGAGGTTTTCTGTCCTCAGATAAAGAGCGCTATGAAAGCCAGTCTACATATGAAGAGGTCCCAATGAAGAGCAGTGGTTCTCAATCCTGGGGACTCAAAGAGGTACATTGTTGTTTTTGCCTCAGCACTGCACAGCTGATTCAAATGATCAACTCATCAAGCTTCAAGTGGTATTTATGTATTCATTTGTGATGCTGTCCTTGATATGATCCTGTTATTGTCACATGCTACACATGCACATATGTGTGCCCATGCATCTATCAATTCAATGTTATCATGATTTGTTATCAGGGATATTATACTTTAGTAATCCACAATGACCTGGTGATGTAAAAGTCTAATAATGACATTGTCTTCCATATTCCTACAGATACCTTGTAACTGGAGATTCCTTCAAAATGATTGCCTACAGTTGCCGTGTAGGGCACTGCAAGGTTGGGTGACCAGGATCATCTGTGACTGCCTCCTGGAGGAATTCAGATGTGTGAAGGCTACCTGTGTCCTGCGTAACTTCATGAGGATGGACACGAGGACCAGGAGGGGATCTGCAGCTCGCCGCCGTGTCCCAGAGGAGGAGTCTGCTGCTCTGCAGGATGTTTCAAGGATGGGGTCCAACAACGCAGCAAGAGAGACAATCCGTGTGCAGGAGATCTTCACCTCCTACTTCTTCAACGAGGGTACTGTTCCCTGGCAACACCATAGACTACACTATGCACAACCAAAGGCTCTTTTAAGAGGGTGCTGTTCCCTGGCAACACCATAGACTACACTATGCACAACCAAAGGCTCGTTTAAGAGCCATTCACATTGCAATAAGAGTATTCTTCCATTTACTTAGCTATGTCAACTGCAGTTATTCAATTCATAGTTTCTCTCCCTTTGATTTCTACTTCTCAGATGAGGGTGCTGTTTAGGTACGGGTGTGATGTCTGTGCAAAAACAAAACAGGCTATTTTATATCACTAATATTGAAAAAATGTAGAACAATTAGACACCCTATAACCCACACCTACACACTCGTGTATCAATCTGATTGATGGATTGTGTTGTGCTGTAAGCAGGTTCAGGTGTATAAAACTGTGGCTCCTTCCACCTTCAAAGAATAGGCAAGAGGGCCAACCATGGAGAATAGTAAGACACTTCATTATTTCTATAACTACGCTATATTGTTTGTCCTTGTGTGTCCGTTCATGTTTTTCAGCATAAAGTACTCTGCAGCCACTTAGTGTGGTGTGGACACCAGGTGAGGCCACACACAGATTCCTGTTGAACACTGTGGCTTTAACTACCTTCTTTTCTCAATAACAGTCTCTCTCCTTCACTTCATCCCTCTCTCCCCTTCTCCCTAAATCCTCTAGGTTATATCAGCTGTGTCGGTGAACCCCTACAGCATCTGAACTGGCTACATAGAGTGCACAGCATGATCAGAGGTGAGAGGTCACTTGGTCAGGTCAACAGGAAGTATTATTAAAGAGATGCTTTACATTGAAATACAGACAGAGATGCAGTAGTCCCAGAGTTAATTATCCAAGGTCAGTTTTGCATTTCACCTCCTGATTGATGACTAACAATGTTAGAATAAAAAATAAAAACACAAGGCTTAAACATGCTCTCTCTCTCCATCTGTCTCTCGTCTGCAGATATGTTTTGATGTGAGAGGATGCCAACCCCTAGTCCCATCATCGCCATCTCAGCTGCTTTAAAGATAACCTTTGGGCCGACTAGAGACACTGCTATGTAATTGTGATGAACTGAGAGAATATTTAGGTAGCACTGTGATTCATTAATCATGTGCTGCCTTCCCTGCTCCTATGTGCTTACCTCTTTCCCTTTCTGTCTTTTACACCTCTCTCTCCACCTCCTCTTTCTTCCTCTGTTTTTATAATGCACAACAGATGTGCATTGAAGTACAGATTGAACTTGTATTTATAACACTTGGATAATGAGCTTTTCAATAAAGCGTTTCACATTCTCTACTGGGTGAAATGAAGTGTAATGTGATGAAATACTCCACCTATCCTGTGTTTATCAGATCAATGCAGATGAAGGGCATTAGATGTTGAGATGAACCGGTGTTGGAGTATTTACATGATGCATAGGAAGTGTAGTGTACTGTTTAAAAAAAATTATATTTCTGTATATATGAATTAACTAGTTAAATCCTGTTTCTAGTCTATTAGTTACAATGTGTAACCATTGATGTCCCAGGACCAAGATTGGTAAACACTGTTGAAGTGTATAATTGTAATACATACATGCAGACACACAGCGTCATTCAAAGACTGGAATTTGATACTCCTGGTATTGGATATGACTGAAAAATAATCTCAAAGACATTCATACCTAAACTGCACCTTTATTTGCCAAGGTACAGTACATGATCAGTGAATATATTAAATGTACAGGCTACAATGTGGGGATCTCATGCATGGTAATAACTACATGTATATACGACTTGCATCCTTGGCACAACATGATATTATAATCTACTCAATCCATAGGCTTCATTAATGTCATTCAGGCTGTTTTGAAGTTGATACAACTGGCTATGATAGCTGAGGTTCATAGCTAGGTTCTGAACTAATATGTATATCAAACGTTTGGGTCCATACACAGATCGGCTAGATAGCTAGCTACACATCCATGGGCATACAGGGATTTTAATAATCCACTGCACAATAAGCAAGAACATAGTTAGCTACGTTATTTCATCTATCTGCATGGCAAATATCAGCAAGGAAAGCTTACAAAATTGTACATTAAATTTGCAGTAAATTCTTCAGCTAGCTAGATTCTATACATCCACTGTTTTCCAAAACGACAGTCTGGTTTGCTGGTTGTTTCAGGAGTCCCTAAAACAACCAGAATTACAATTTCATACTCATGTCACAACACCCATAAAGCTAGCCAGCTAGCTGGCTAATGTTAGCTAGTCAGCTAGCTGGCTAATGTTAGCTAGTTGGCTAATGTTAGCTAGTCAGCTAGCTGGCTAATGTTAGCCGGGTCAGCTAGCTGGCTAATGTTAGCTAGTCAGCTAGTTGGCTAATGTTAGCTAGTCAGCTAGCTGGCTAATGTTAGCTAGTCAGCTAGCTGGCTAATGTTAGCTAGTCAGCTAGCTGGCTAATGTTAGCTAGTCAGCTAGCTTGCTAAATCACGATTTTTGGAAATGAACTTTATGATTAAAAAAAATGCATAATCGTTTGTCTCTACATTAACTAACATTCCTGTCAACTGTGCATGTTTTTGCATGATTCGTTTTGACGTTATAATCACTTACATTTGCTTCCATCTTAGTACTGTTGTCCACCATCTTTGATCCAGTTCAGTTCTGTGTAGTGGTACCCCTCTCTCGAAGTATTTCTTTCAGCCATCTTTGCTGAAGAAAGTCTAACAATCACTAGTGAAGCAGCAGCCTCCCCCGGTCCTAGTGCCGGCCCGTTAAGAAGTTTAAGATGCGATGGAATGGTTGACGAAAAAAATAAATCACAGAAAAAATATATAGACTGATATTGATTTATTCAGGGGGGGGGCTAATTAATATTTTAGTTCTAGCGACGTCTCTGGTTCCTACCCTTTAACTTTTTGTCTGAAAATTAAATATACATTTTACTCAACTACCCAATCCAGTCAGTAGTGTGGGAATTTAAGGCGACGCTGTTGGTGTGACGTATAATTTAGTGGACGGAACGCTTCTTTCAGCAGCAGCAATAGTTAGTCAGACACCTCGGTAGCTTGCTGGACACAATAGCCGAACCAATAAAGCTCTTTAGATGCTTTCGTTTTTTTTTATTAGCCACTGTGTTTTAAAACCACTTCTGTCGTCTTGGTTAGTTGATTTAATTTCATATTTACGGTGTTGTTATTAGTCAGCTGGCGGGCTGGTTAAGTTAGCATTAGCCTAGCTAGCTAACATCCCCGACCATGCGGTCACTAAGCTACTCTTCTCCTGCTAAAGATAATATCTGCTGGATGGAGAAAGAAGCTCTGATCTTTCTGGTGAAAGAGGAGAAGGAAGCGGAGGATGTCACAGTAAAACAAGAAGTAGAGGATGAGGCTGTTACAGTGAAAGAAGAAGAGAAAGACGTTACAGTAAAAGAAGAGGAAGAGAAAGGGGATGATGCCGTAATTGGAGTGAAAGAGGAGGAAGGGGAGATGACTGTCACATCGAAAAAGGAGAACGAGGAGGAAACTGGATGTCTGAGGCCGTTTTCCCAAACGCATCTTAAGGCATCCAACGATGAAATTAGCCGTAAGATGGTTTTGAGAAACAGCGTCCTGATTAATACTAGTAAGTACTGTCTTAAATACCAAACTCAGCAGTTGTTGAACTGATGTGTGGCGTTAAAGGGGAAATATGCAATTGCTACATCAATTTTTGGACTTATTTTATTATTTATATATAGCCATTGATTCTTGAAGAATATAACACATGCCTCATGAGCTTAGTTCAACTGTTGTAGCCCATCAGAACACCAAATAAGCTTTTTTTACTCTAATGTTTAGAAACAATGTAAACCAACACTGTATCGCCTCAACATGGTTAAAACTATAATGTTGATATCATGGATGGTCTCTCTATGAATTTGAAAGTAGTTACATTTCTCTTATTACCAAAACAGTGGTGGAATGATTTTTTAAACCGCAACAAAATGGCTGCTCAGAAACTTGGTTTGGTAAACAGCTGAGGGATGGGGGCGGGAGAAATGTAACCACTCTCAAATTCATAGAGAAAGACATTGTAGCAACCTTCAGGCTATCCCCTGAATTCACTACACTATGAATACAAAGACTGGCCATCCATGAGGTCAAAAGTATTGTTTTAAACATAATTCTAGGCTATATAGTATATTCTAGAATTCATCCATGATGTCATAATGATAGTTTAACCAGGTTTCTAGGCTATATAGTATATTCTAGAATTCATCCATGATGTCATAATGATAGTTTAACCAGGTTTCTAGGATATATAGTATATTCTAGAATTGCCAGTGTAGATTTCCTGTGGAGGCAAATTATTAGAGCTGTTAAGTCATTGTATAATATTCAGCCAATTTTTTTTCATGCCCTTACATTAATGGCAAGACATACCTAGATGCAATTACATTCATGAATTGGTTTGAAACCTTTGTTTTAAACCCTTCTCAAAGTTGGTCCCTTGACGGATTTGTAAAAAATGGTTTATCATGAAACACTTTTTTTTATTTATTTAAATGTAACCTTTATTTAACTAGGCAAGTCAGTTAAGAACAAATTCTTATTTTACAATGACTGCCTACCCCGGAAGACGCTGGGCCAATTGTGCGCCGCCCTATGGGACTCCCAATCACGGTCGGTTGTGATACAGCCTGGTTTTGATCCAGGGTGTCTGTAGTGGCGCCTCAAGCACTGAGATGCAGTGTCCGCTGCGCCACTCGGGAGCCCCAAAATCATGTTCTAGTGCTGTCCCCAACTAAAATACATCTTGGTCAACCAAGAGTCATCTGTTCTTTCTACCAATCGCCCCATGTGTTTTTATAAAATCAAATATACGTACTGAATTTGTCTGATGCTTTAAGCATTCTGATCAAATAATTTTGACACACAAATGACTCGAAGTCATAACTAGGGGGATAACCATAACTAGAGGGAGCCGGTTGTCAACATAACCTGACCAGAGGGAGCCGGTCGTCAGCATAACCTGACCAGAGGGAGCCGGTCGTCAGCATAACCCGACCAGGGGGAGCCGGTCGTCAACAAAACCCGACCAGGGGGATTCCCCCCTCCGCTGCTGGACTTCGTAAATTCTGCCTTTTTGCTCCTGAAGTTTTCAGTAATAGACTAATAGACTACAGATAGATAGACTAATAGACTAGTAATTGACTACACCATCAGTCTGCAACCTTTTCCAGTTGGAGTGCCAATTTATCTGACCGTTTCTGCAAATCTGTGTGCCAGTTATGATTTTCATATGCACATTTTCGTGGAACAGTTTCATTTAAATTATAATAGTATCTCAAAATCTTTGTCTGTGATTAATCTACATTCTAAATGAAAATTATACAAATCTAAAAGTAACTTTTATTGCCATTGCCAACTATGTAAAGATAGCCTATATAAAGCCAACAAATAAAAACATGGCATTCTGCAGGTAGAAAATATCTTGATAAAAATAAATATCCTAGAAATCACATTGGCTGCACATGGCCTGTCTACGACAAACTTGAAACATTGTATCAACTATCAACTGGGTCAGGAAACTCGGATAGCAAGCTTGCAACATTGTATAAAATATTCTAGGCCCTCAGTTTCCTGCTACAGTGAGTTCTTGACAGTAATCAGGTATTTTATGACATTTTTATGACATTTCCACTGGATCAGAGCATTACATTTTTCCCTTTTCTGCTGAGTGGTTATCGGAAGGGCAAGAGCTGTAAATATTTTACGAAAATACTTTGAGGAACTATTGTCATTCGCAATTGATTTTGATTAGACTTTGTTTACTTGCTGTTTGGAGGTGAAGAAAAAGTTACTTTGAGAAGCACCACAACTCATTAGTGGTGGTGCATTAAGACAATCAGAAATACTATCAGACATCCCCAAATGGGCACATTTATAGGCCTACATTTGTGTGCAGGCCAGTTAGACTAGTCCTACTTCTATGTGTAATCAGGTGTACGTCCTTACTCAACATTGACAGGAGTGTTTCAAACAAAAGACAATTAATAAATTGACCAAACTGACGCATCTTGCGGGGTCAGGTCTGGGTGGTCTGCCATGGGCCGTTTCATTTAGTATCCGCTTGGGTCGGCTGGGGAATGATTGTATTTCCCCATAGTATGTTGTTCCGAAGTTGACCAACTGAAAGGGAGTGTAACTTTGATTATAATTACTCTTCCCTTAAAACTTCTTAAGGACTGGGGGTGCTGTTTACACTTTTGGGGAAAATCGTATCCAATTTAAATGGCCTCGTACTCAATTCTTGCTCGTACAATATGCATATTATTATTAATATTGGATAGAAAACACTCTCTAGTTTCTAAAACAGTTCTAATTATTTCTCTAAGTGAAACAGAACTCTTTTTACAGCCCATTTCCTATCCGGAAGTGAGATTTCCAATAGCGAGGTCTCTCTTCAAGAGCTTGTCTATAAAAGGGCATGTCACTTATGACTGTAGAAACACGTCATACACCTTCCCCTGGGTGTCATGCGGAAGTGAGAGCAGAAATGACTTGATTATCTCGTTCTGGGATTGAATACAACCTCTTGGAGTGAGAGGTCCGCCATTATTTGTTTTTGGAAGGCGCGAAGTTGGACCTGGAATCGCCTCCTGGAAAACCGTCGTTATAGGTGAATATAATCTCCGGCTTCGATATTATTTGATACATGTCACAATATCATCCTAAAGTATGTTTTTTCAATATAGTTTAATTATATTATTGAAATTTATTCGGGACTTTAGACGTGATGCGTTGGAGGAATTTGTTCAAGAAGGAGAGGTTAGCGCCGCACGGCCAGTGTGCTTGCTAATTCAAGAGGGAAATAGTTCGTTCTGGATCCAAACAAAGACGCTTCTGAACAAAGGACCCCTTGTACAACATTCTGATGGAAGATCAACAAAGATAAGGACCCAATTTGGGATGCTATTTCATATATCTGTCGAACTGTGCTATCGCTACCGTTTGCATTGAATCAATGCTGTTGTGTGATAGCTATTGTAGTAAGCTAATATAACGATATATTGTGTTTTCGCTGTAAAACACTTCAAAAATCGGAAATATTGGCTTTATTCACAAGATCTTTGTCTTTCATTTGCTATCCACCATATATTTCTCTGAAATGTTTTATGATGAGTAATTAGGTAGTTGACGTTGGTGTCTGTATTTACTCTGGCTACTCCCGTGCTATTTCTGACTGTAGCTATGATGGTAGCAGTAATGTAAAACTGATTTATAGCTCAAATATGCACATTTTTTGAACAAAACATAGATTTATTGTGTAACATGTTATAGGACTGTCATCTGAGGGAGTTGTTTCTAGGTTAGTTAGGTTGGTTCTAGTTTAGTTAGGTTGGCTTTGTGCATGCTACCTGCTGTGAAAAATGGTGCTGTGAAAAATGTCTGTCCTCTTTTGTATTTGGTGGTGAGCTAACATAAATATGCGTGGTGTTTTTGCTGTAATACATTTTAAAAATCGGACATGTTGGCTGGATTCACAAGATGTTTATCTTTCAAATGCTGTATTGGACTTGTTAATGTGTGAAAGTTAAATATTTCTAAAAAATATTTTTTTGAATTTCGCGCTCTGCCTTTTCAGTGGAATGTGGGAGGAGTTCCGCTAGCGGAACGCCAGTCCTAAACAGGTTTTAAGGAGGGAATCGAGGTTCAACACCTGTTTGTCCCCGCCCTTTCCTGGGTTGGTGAAGAGCGGCATTACATTTTAAGGAATAAATCCAAGCCTCACTCTCATCACCTGTGGACGGTGGTGCTTCCAGCGAGGCGTGGATTTAATAGTATGTTGTACCTAGTTTCCCTCCTTCAGGGAACAGTAGTTATAGTCATAACGTTACACTTGTCATATGATGAACTTCAACTTAAATACTGGATCTTGCTGTCGGACAGTTTTTTTGTATTCTGAAATGCAACTGTTTTCATGGGCACAGAAATACTAAATCATTTCAGAGTTTGCTAAATCCAATGGTTTTTAACTGAGTCATCTTGTAATCCAAGATGGTGTAGCATTAACCTGTTAGGCGGGCTGTCCCGATATCGGTACAACTGTGACAACATCCAACTCAATTGTAGGGCGCGAAATTCAAAATCTATTTTTAAAAAATATTTAACTTTCACATATTAACAAGTCCAATACAGCATTTGAAAGATAAACATCTTGTCAATCCAGCCAACATGTCCGATTTTTTAAATGTTTTACAGAGAAAACACCACATATATTTATGTTAGCTCACCACCAAATAAAAAAGTGGACAGACACGTATGATTATGATTATGATGTATGAATTATGATTCAAGTAGCATGCACAAGCCAACCTAAATAACCTAGAACCAACCTAAACAACCTAGAAAAAACTACCTCAGATGACAGTCCTATAACATGTTACACAATAAATCTATGTTTTGTTCATAAAATGTGCATATTTTAGCTATAAATCAGTTTTACATTACTGCTCCCATCATTGCTACATCATAGCTACAGTCTGAAATCACACGGGAGTAGCCAGAGAAAATACAGACACCAACGTCAACTACTAATTACACCTCATAAAACATTTCAGAAAAACATATGGTGGATAGCTAATGAAAGACAAATATCGTGTGAATAGAGCCAATATTTCCGATTTTTGAAGTGTTTTACAGCGAAAACACAATATATCGTTATATTAGCTTACAACATTAGCTAGCATACGGCAGCATTGATTCTAGTCAAGCGCTAGCATAGCACAGTTCGACAGATATATGAAAAAGCATCCCAAATTGGGTCCTTATCTTTGTTGATATTCCATCAGAATGTTGTAAAGGGGTCCATTGTCCAGTACAGTCTTTAGTTGGGTTCCAGAACGAACTATTTCCCTCTTGGTTTAGCAAGCACAATGGCCGTGCGGCGCTAACCTCTCCTTCTTCAAAAAATTCTTCCAAAGCATCACGTCTAAAGTCCAGAATAAATTGCAATAATATAATTAAAGTATATTGAAAAAACATACTTTAGGATGATTTTGTGACATGTATCAAATAATATCGTATCCAGAGGTCATATTCACCTTTAACGAGCGTATTCCAGGAGCCGAGTCCAGGTTCTGCCTCGCGCCCGGAAAAAAAATTAAACTGCGCAGGTCTCACTAGATGATGTGGTGTTCAGCCCCTGGAAGAGATATTCGACTCCTTTCTTCTCTCACTTCCGCATTACACCCAGATGAAGGCGTGTGACGTGTTTCTACGGTCCTAAGTGACATGACCTTGTATAGACAAGGTCTTAAAGAGAGACATAGCATTTTGGAAATCTCAATTCTGGATAGGAAATGGGCTGTAAAAATAGTTCTGTTCAACTTAGAGAAATAATTCAAACGTTTTTAGAAACTATAGACTGTTTTCTATCCAATAGTAGTAAATATATGCATATTGGAAGATCAAAAATTTCTTAAGAGGCCGTTTGAAAATGTGCGCATATTTTCCAGTTTTTTCAATATTCACCCTGCAGCCATAAGAATTAAGACCTGTTTGTTGTAAATGGTATGTATTTTTCGTCTTTTTTTGTATATATTGCAATATATTTAAATCTTTTTCCATTTTTAAATTAAATATACCTTCCGGCAACCCGCCTCACCCAATATGATACGGATCAGCTATTTTTTTTTTATACCTTATAGCTAGAACCTCCATCAGCAGCTAGCCATCAGAAGCTAACCAGCTAATTAGCTACTAGCTATTTAGTCATTGTTAGCCACTGCTAGCGGCCTTTACCTTTTTAGCTCAGACACCAGCCGCTTTTAGCCTGGATAACACCTGCCAGTCTGCACAGCGCGATATCAACCCTGAGCATATCGGACTGTTTTTCTCCATTACATCACCGTATTCCTGCCGTAAGCTCTGGACCATTACACCAGATAATCGCAGCTGGCTAGCTGCTACCGAGTGGCCCAGCCCCGAAGCTAGCCTTGAGCCAGGCCCATCTCCCGGCTAGCGTAGTAATGACTACCTAGCGGCTTCCCTGGTTCATATATTGCTGTTCACTGGACCCTATGATCACTTGGCTACATAGCTGATGCCTGCTGGACTGTTCATTTATCACGGTTCTCCATTTTGTTTATTTAGTTTCTGTTGGCCCCAGCCTTGAACTCAGGCCCTGTGTGTAGTTAACTGACCCTCTCAGCCCATTCATTGCCATTTTACGTGTTTTTGTTGTTTTAGCTGATTAACTGTTGTCTTACCCGTTGTTGTCTTATCTAGCTCTCCCGATCAACACCTGTGATTGATTTATGCCTCGCTTTATGTCCCTCTAATGTCAATATGCCTTGTATACTGTTGTTTAGGGTAGTTATCATTGTTTTATTTTACTGCGGAGCCCCTAGTCCCACTCAACATGCCTCAGAGAACTACTTTGTCCCACTTCCCACACATGCGGTGACCTCACCTAGCATAACTGGTGCCTCCAGAGATGCAACCTCTTATCGTCACTCAGTGCCTAGGTTTACCTCTACTGTACCCACACTCTACCATACCCCTGTCTGTACATTATGCCTTGAATCTATCCTACCACACCCAGAAATCTGCTCCTTTTATTCTCTGTTCCCAAAGCACTAGACGACCAGTACTGATAGCCTTTAGCCGTACCCTCATCCTACTCCTCTGTTCCTCGGGTGATGTAGAGGTTAACCCAGGCCCTGTGTGTCCCCAGGCGCTCTCATCTGTTGACCTCTGTAACCATAAAAGCCTTGGTTTCATGCATGTTAACATCAGAAGCCTCCTCCCTAAGTTTGTTTTACTCACTGCTTTAGCACACTCCAACCTTGATGTCCTTGCTGTGTCTGAATCCTGGCTTTGGAAGGCCACCAAAAATTCAGAAATTTCCAGCCCCATCTACAACATTTTCCGTCAAGATAGAACTGCCAAAGGGGGAGGAGTTGCAATCTACTGCAGAGATGGCCTGCAAAGTTGTATCATGCTTTCCAGGTCTAAACCCAAACAGTTCGAGCTTCTAATTTTAAAAACGAATCTCTCCATAAATAAGTCTCTCACTGTTATAGACACCCCTCAGTTCCCAGCTGTGCTCTCGACACCATATGTGAATTGATTGGCCCCATCTATCTTCAGTTTGTTCTGTTAGGTGACCTAAACTGGGATATGCTTAACCTCTCTAGGAGGTGTGGGACGCTACCGTCCCACCTGGCCAACATCCAGTGAAATTGCAGAGCGCCAAATTCAAAAACAGAAATACTCATTATAAAAATTCATAAAACATACAAGTGTTATACATCAGTTTAAAGATGAACAGTTACCAGCCAAGTAGAGGAGTTACACAAGTCAGAAATAGCGATAAAACTAATCACTTACCTTTGATGATATTCATATCGTTGCACTCACAAGACTCCCATTTACTCAATAAATGTTAGTTTTGTTCGATAAAGTCTCTCTTTATATCCAAAAGTTTTGTTCAGTAATCCACAGGCTCAAAGGCAATCACAACATCCAGACGAAAAATCCGAATAGTATCAGTAAAGTTTGTAGAAACATGTCAAACGATGTTTATAATTAATCCTCAGGTTGTTTTTAGCCTAAATAATAGATAACATTTCAAAGGTAAACAAGAACGGCGCATTCTGGGACACTGAATGGTTCACTCATTCAGAGTGGTCTTACTCTGTCAATTTTCAGAATACAAGCCTGAAACAATTTTTAAAGACCGTTGACATCTAGTGGAAGCCATAGGAAGTGCAATTTGAGTCCTAAGTCAATGGAATCTGTATAGGCAGTCAATGGAAAACTACAAAAATATAAAAATCCCACTTCCTGGATGGATGTTTCTCAGGTTTTCGCCTGTCATATCAGTTCTGTTATACTCACAGACATTATTTTAACAGTTTTGGAAACTTTAGAGTGTTTTCTGTCCAAATCTACCAAGTTTACTTTGGGCACGCTTTTCATCCGGAGGTGAAAATAGCGCCCCCTACCCTAGTGAGGTTAACACCCCCGCCGTCCTACAATCCAAGCTAGATGCCCTCAATCTCACACAAATGATCAAGGAACCCACCAGGTACAACCCTAAATCCGTTAACATGGGCACCCTCATAGATATTATCCTGACCAACTTGCCCTCCAAATACACCTCTGCTGTTTTCAATCAGGATCTCAGCGATCACTGCCTCATTGCCTGCATCCGTTATGGGTCCGCGGTCAAACGACCAGCCCTCATCACTGTCAAACGCTCCCTAAAACACTTGTGCAAGCAGGCATTTCTAATCGACCTGGCCCGGGTATCCTGGAAGGATATTGACCTCATCCTGTCAGTAGGGGATGCCTGGTTGTTTTTTAATTGTAATTCCCTCACCACCTTAAATAAGCATGCCCCTTCAAAAAATGTAGAACTAAGAACAGATATAGCCCTTGGTTCACTCCAGACCTGACTGCCCTCGACCAGCACAAAAACATCCTGTGGCGTACTGCACTAACATCGAATAGTCCCCGCGATATGCAACTTTTCAGAGAAGTCAGGAACCAATACACACAGTCAGTTAGGAAAGCAAAGGCTAGCTTTTTCAAACAGAAATTTGCATCCTTTAGCTCTAACTCCAAAAAGTTTTGGGACACTGTAAAGTCCATGGAGAACAAGATTCCTAAAGATTGGAAAGCTGCCACGGTCATCCCCCTTTTCAAAGGGGGTGACACTCTAGACCCAAACTATTACAGACCTATATCCATCCTGCCCTGCCGTTCTAAAGTCTTTGAAAGTCAAGTTAACAAACAGATCACTGACCATTTTGAATCCCACCGTACCTTCTCCGCTGTGCAATCCAGTTTCCGAGCTGGTCACGGGTGCACCTCAGCCACGCTCAAGGTACTAAACGATATCATAACCGCCATTGATAAAAGGCAGTACTGTGCAGCCGTCTTCATCGACCTGGCCAAGGCTTTCGACTCTGTCAATCACCGTATTCTTATCGGCAGACTCAATAGCCTTGGTTTCTAAAATGACCGACTCGCCTGGTTTACCAACTACGTCTCAGACAGAGTTCAGCGTGTCAAATCGGAGGACCTGTTGTCTGTACCTCTGGCAGTCTCTATGGGGGTACCACAGGGTTCAATTCTCGGACCGACTCCTTTCTCTGTAAATACCAACGATATTGCTCTTGCTGCGGGTGATTCCTTGATCCACCTCTACGCAGACGACACCATTCTGTATACATCTGGCCCTTCTTTGGACACTGTGTTAACAAACCTCCAAACGTGCTTCAATGCCATACAACACTCCATCCGTGGCCTCCAACTGCTCTTAAACGCTAGTAAAACTAAATGTATGCTCTTCAACCTATCGCTGCCTCCCCCCGTCCAGCATCACTACGATTCTGACTTAGGTATTTATAGTTGTCCACATATTCTATGTGTCTGGCTAGACTGTAAACTCTCCTTCCAGACTCACATTAAGCATCTCCAATCCAAAATTAAATCTAGAATCGGCTTCCTATTTTGCAACAAAGCGTCCTTCACTCACGCTGCCAAACATACCCTCGTAAAACTGACTATTCTACCGATCCTTGACTTCGGTGATGTCATTTTCAAAATAGCCTCCAACACTCTACTCGGCAAACTGGATGCAGTCTATCACAGTGCCATTTGTTTTGTCACCAAACCCCATATACCACCCACCACTGCGACCTGTATGCTCTCGTCGGCTGGCCCTCACTACATATTCGTCGCCAAACCCACTGGCTCCAGGTCATCTATAAGTCTTTGCTAGGCCGCCTTAACTCAGCTCACTGGTCACCATAGCAACACCCACCCATAGCACGCGCTCCAGGACGTTTATCTCACTGGTCATCCCCAAAGCCAACATCTACTTTGGCCGCCCTTCCTTACAGTTCTCTGCTGCCAATAACTGGAACGAATTGCAAAAATCGCTGAAGTAGGAGACATATGGGCAGCTGTACACAGCCCATCTGTAAATAGCCCATCTAACTACCTACCTCATCCCCATGTTTTTATTTACTTTTTTTGCTCTTTTGCACACCAGTAATTCTACTTGCACATCATCATCTGCACATCTATCACTCCAGTGTTAATTTGCTAAATTGTAATTACTTTGCTACTATGGCCTATTTATTGCCTTACCTCCTTACTCCATTTGCGCACACTGTATATAGATTTTTCTATTGTGTTATTGACTGTACTTTTGTTTATCCCACGTGTAACTATGTTGTTTTTTTGTCGGTCTGCTTTGCTATATATATGAGAAATATACAAATAAAATCTTTACTTTATTGACAACACCCAAATGGATACTGTCATTAACGTGGTTCTTCAATAATTACTTATAATTCTTCAAACATATTAAACAGGACATTCAAACGAGCCTTACAATTATAATCCAAAGTAGTGTGAAATGCACTCATAATCAACCTGGAAATAGAGGTTACTCCCCTGAGTTTTCCCCCATTCACATTCAGAATACATTGTGAAAAACTAAAAGCTTTGCTCACCATTTTTGCTCCAGGCAGATATACTACATCCATAACTTGTGGTTTCCTCATTAGCAGATATACTACATCCATTACTATCGGTTTCCTCATTAGCAGGGAGGTGTTTCTGCAATCAAATTGTGTGCGCATCGCCCTCCTGCCGCAATTTTAGCAAACACAGAAAGGGGCCTATATTGGAGACCAAAAGTCATCTGACACACTGCTTATAGTTTCAACAACATGAATAACTTATTTCTAGTCTACAATCATCGATCTTACTACTAAAATATGACTATTCTTGCTCATTTTAAGACAATTGTTAAATAATTTTTACATTCATTACAGACATCAATTGTTGTACAACATCATGGCTACGCTGTTGGCATCACCTTTTTACAGTGGATTTCCACTGTTGTGGGCTTTTAATCATCTGACTTTGTTGTTCACACAGGAGAGATACGGGACTATCGTGGATCCTTTGGGGAGCCTCAACAACCTCATGATGCTGACGAGGCAGAGAAGAGTCTCTCCAGATCAGAACGCCTCAATAAACACCTGCAGAGATCCACAGGGAAGAGAACTCACTGCTGCTCTGACTGTGGGAAGAGATTCACCTCATCAGGCATTAAAATTCATCAAAGGATCCACACAGGAGAGAAACATTATAGCTGTGATCAATGTGGGAAGAGTTTTACTACATTTGACTCTCTGACAGTACACCAGAAAATACACACAGGAGAGAAACCTTATAGCTGTGTTCAATGTGGGATGAGTTTTAAAGCATCTAGCAATCTGACTACACACCAGAGAACACACACAGGAGAGAAACCTTATAGCTGTGATCAATGTGGGAAGAGTTTTACTACATTTGACTCTCTGACAGTACACCAGAAAATACACACAGGAGAGAAACCTTATAGCTGTGTTCAATGTGGGAAGAGTTTTACTGCATCTAGCACTCTGACTACACACCAGAGAACACACACAGGACAGAAACCTTATAGCTGTGATCAATGTGGGAAGAGTTTTACTACATCTAGCTATCTGACAGTACACCAGAGACTACACACAGGAGAGAAACCTTATAGCTGTGTTCAATGTGGGAAGAGTTTTACTGCATCTAGCAATCTGACTACACACCAGAGAACACACACAGGAGAGAATCCTTATAGCTGTGATCAATGTGGGAAGAGTTTTGTTACATCTAGAAATCTGACTATACACCAGAGAACACACTCAGGAGAGAAACTATATATATGTGATGAATGTGGGAAGAGTTTTACTACTTCTGGCCATCTGACTATACACCAGAGAACACACACAGGAGAGAAACCTTATAGCTGTGGTCAATGTGGGAAGAGTTTTTGTCAATCTGGTGATCTGACAGTGCACCAGAGAACACACACAGGAGAGAAACCTTATAGCTGTGTTCAATGTGGGAAGAGTTTTACTGCATCTAGCAATCTGACTATACACCAGAGAACACACACAGGAGAGAAACCTTATAGCTGTGGTCAATGTGGGAAGAGTTTTTGTCAATCTAGTAAACTGACAGTGCACCAGAGAACACACACAGGAGAGAAATCGTATAGCTGTAATCAATGTGGGAAGAGTTTTGTTACATCTAGCTATCTGACTATACACCAGAGAACACACACAGGAGAGAAACCTTATAGCTGTAATCAATGTGTGAAGAGTTTTGTTACATCTGGGCAGCTGAATGTACACCAGAGAACACACACATAATAGAAATCTTATAGCTGTGATCAATGTGGGAAGAGTTTTACTCAGTCAAACAACACCAGAGAACACACACAGGAGAGAAATCTCTTAGCTGTGACCAGAGGTAATCTGATAAAAGATCTCTGACTAAACATTAGAAAATACATGAAGCAGTTGTTTCATGATATCAATTAATTAATTTAACATTGTAGTAGGAGTATTTTAATGATGTCACAATGTAGAATGTTTTAACATTGTAGTAGGAGTATTTTAATGATGTCACAATGTAGAACCCTAAACGTTTGTCCCCTGTTCTATTGATTTCAACATGATATGGATATTAGCCTCAGGGGGAAAATCCAGGTTCTGAATTGAAAGAGTACTATTTATGAGATTTAGTAAGTACACATTATTCCCAGATTCAGTGTGGTTTTTGAGCTGCTAGTTTTAACAGTACGTGCAACCTCATCTCCCTCCTGTCGCACAAATGATTTTAGCATGATATCGATGAGTTATGACAAATAAGTGTTGCGTTCCTTTGTTTAGCGACCCCTACATTTAAATGCATTCCAACATCACGTACAACCTGATTTCCCCCCCTAATTGATATCAGTGATTTATTGCTACTTGTCAAAATAACGTTTCTGGAAATATGATTATTGTGGCAGATGTTTGTGTAAATAGCACATGTTATGTTTAGGTTTTCAATTTATCCCAAACTGTTTCTGCATATTGGTTATTGATTTGGACACGTTAAAACTGTGTTTTGACATTGAGGCTATCCCACCTAGCAAAATGTAATTGAAAAGTCGTTGAAAATAAGACTATGCAATCAAAAAAAAATGTATATATTTTTTTATTATACCATGCCTTACCATTAAGTTAATTATTGACAATACATATGATCAAAGGGGTGTCCATTTGGTTTTGATCATTCATATTTACAATTCATGTAACTTTTAGTAATCATAATTATTTATGCAATCAACTGACAATTTACGGGTATAATTATATTGACATTGTTGCCCTTCTTTTAGAATAGCAGGTTTAATTCTCAGATGTGCCAACCCAAATGTACTAGAGCATGACATTGGGGACTGGGCCCCGATCCAACAACATGCCTATCGAGTGAACTCTGAAAAGAGAGAGAAGCTCCGCAGTGATTTGGAAAGTTACTATGGTTATTGCAGGAGTTGCCTCTTGAAATCAGACATGTCTGTGGTAAGAACAACTTGGTCGCTCATTGTTTCAAGGGTGGGCAGTCATAGTTTTGCGTTTAGCCATTGCGTTGCCATGGATCAATTTATTTTGACTGCACGGTTTTCCGTATTGGAGATGAGTTTTGTTTGCGCTCGTTCCAAGGGGACGAGAGTTCTAAAAGCTAGTGAGTTTTAGGATTCTATAGAAAGAAAAAGGAGAAAAAATTATTTCAAAATACATGTTTTTTCTTGTTTTTAAATGTTGACAGCCAGTAGACACCATGTTTATATTGTAGAAGGTGAAGCATTGTAGTCGATTATAATGTGAAATGGAAGTTGTTTTCTGTTGGTGGTGAGCAAACTTGTCCAACAAAAATATAGGATTTATTTGTTGTCTTAGGGGGAAGGTGTTACAGGCTTTGGTTTTTCCATTTATGTTTTGACGTCTAGCTCGTTGGCACGTCTAGCTCGTTGGCACGTCTAGCTCGTCAGCACGTATGACGCACTGATTGGTGTCACCTCGTTAGTCAGTATGTGTTTCACCTGAGCTGGTCCAGGTTCTATTTAAGAGTGTCTGGCCACGTGCTCCAGTTGTCTTGATAGATGTGGAGAGTTAACACCTTTAGTTGCTCCACCTTTTTGGTTTGCTTCCTGTCTTTAAGTTTGGTGTGGGTTTTTCTTTTGTTTGTCTCTTCTTGGGCAGATTTAGTGGGTCTCATGATGGGTGTCTTTTAGGTCCCAGTTGTTGTTACCAGTCAACTTTCAGTGGACACCCCCATAGTGTCTTTCAGAGCTCCTCCTAAAAAACAAGCTTATATTTTCGGTTGGATAGTTTAACATTATAATCAATAGCATTTCCTTAGGATGCTCATTAGTCTTTAAGTTGTAATTATTGTTTTTTTATCCTTTTATGTTTGTTTACTAAATATTTCTGTTTTTTCCTGTGAAGCCATTGTGTTGCATCCATGTCTGAAATGTGCTGTATAAAAAAAGCTTGATTTGATTTGAACATATTGCAAAACAAATTAACCCAATGACTGACCAATCAACAGACTGATGGTCCATCTTAGTATGACTTTTCAAGCCTGCTGAAGGCGTGGTGGAGTGGTAAACCCCACCCCCGGCTCTACCAGGGGCTTGAGGTGGTCTCCCACAGCTCTGCTGGTGGAGTGGTAAACACCACCCCCGGCTCTACCAGGGGCTTGAGGTGGTCTCCCACAGCTCTGCTGGTGGAGTGGTAAACACCACCCCCGGCTCTACCAGGGGCTCTAGGTGGTCTCCCACAGCTCTGCTTATGTCATGTTCTGTGGCCTTGCTGTTCCATTTCTTGACTGCCCCTGCAACACAGAAACACATTTAGTCATATTATATAAAACACTCAAAGTAATGGATATGGAGCATCTACAGCCTCAGTTACACCTGGCACCTAAATGTGACTTCTGTCATCCGATCACTCCTAGCTCCATTAGGTTCAGATCTAACAGGATGGGCCTTTGACATAGTCTGGACACAGTCAGGCCACCAAATATGCACGAGCAATGTAAAGAGATAGAGATACATCTTTGGGACATCCCTATCATGTTGAAGTTGACATTTAAAATGGTTAAGGTAGGGGTTAGGGTTAGGGTTTAGGGTAGGGATGTCCCAAGGATCCCGGATAGCATTGACCATTGTGCATTCTTCTGTCTCTTTTACATAGCAGGTGATGGGTTCTGACTTCTGAACTTGAAAATATGAAATATCCTAAGTTTGCCGATTGAGTGTATGTAAACTTCTGACCCACTGGGAATGTGATGAAAGAAATAAAAGCTGATATAAATAATTCTCTCTACTATTATTCTGACTTTTCACATTCTTAAAATAAGGTGGTGATCCTAATTGACTTAAGACAGGGAATTTTTACTACGATTAAATGTCAAGAATTGTGAAAAACTGAGTTTGAATGTATTTGGCTAAGATGTATGTAAACTTCCGACTTCAACTGTACAAATGAGATGAGTAATGCCAGATATATAAACATTATTAAAAGTGACCAGTGTTCCATTCCTTAAAGTGGCCAACAGTCTGGTGGCCTTGAGATGGAAAAACAGCTTCTGTCTCTCTTCCAGCTTTGATGCACCTGTACTGACCTCGCCTTCTGGATGATAGCGGGGTGAACAGGCAGTGGCCGGGTAATAACAAAGAACAAATGTGTGTACCTGAGGGGAAATATGAATACCAACTATCAATCACTTAGATCATGTATTTTCAGGTAGAGATACATCCTTGGGACGTCCCTAGCCCGTTGAAGTTGACTTTTAAAAGGGTTAGGGTTAAGGTTAGGGTTTAGGGTAGGGATGTCCCAAGGATCCCGGATAGCATTGACCATCATGCATTCTTCTGTCTCTTTTACATAGCAGGTGATGGGTTCTGACTTCTGAACTTGAAAATATGAAATATCCTTATTATGTGAAATTGAATTAAACAATAATGTATGTTGATGCTAATATGATGTACAATATTCCATGATGTTTCTATATGATAACAATAGAATAATATATTTAATATGCCATATAGTATTTTTTAACAGTTTCACTAATAATTTTAATTAACTTAATCATTATGACACACCCCTCGCTATTGTCATTGGTTGCACTAATTGCACTGTTTGTCTACATAACCTGGTTCAAGTATTCATGACATCACCCTGAGGAAGGCACAGTGATGCTGAAACGTTGGTAAATACCCATTAAATTGCTGGGAGTTTATACATGGAGTGTGCAACTTTCTTTATTTTGATAGTTCATAGTTTATACGCCGTTAGTCAGCACCTCCACACAAACTATTTTTCTGGGTGTGCGCCAGCTCATGATTTTTAAGGGTAGGTAACAACACATCCGCCATGCTGATCCTCAACACAGGGGCCCCTCAGGGGTGCGTGCTCAGCCCCCACCTGTACTCCTTGTTCACTCATGACTGCACGGCCAGGCACGACTCCAACACCATCATTAAGTTTGCCAATGCCACAACAGTGGTAGGCCTGATCACCAACAACTACGAGACAGCCTATAGGGAGGAGGTCTGCCCGTGTGGTGCCAGGAAAACAACCTCTCCCTCAACGTGATCAAGACAAAGGAGATGATTGTGGACTACAGGAAAAGAAGACCGAGCACGCCCCCATTCTTATTGACGGGGCTGCAGTGGAGCAGGTTGAGAGCTTCAAGTTCCTTGGTGTCCACATCACGAACAAACTATTATGGTCCAAACACACCAAGACAGTCTTGAAGAGGCACGACAAAACCTAATCGCCCTCAGGAGACTGAAAAGATTTAGCATGGGTCCTCAGATCCTCAAAAGGTTCTACAGCTGCAACATCAAGAGCATCCTGACTGGTTGCATCCCTGCCTGGTATGGTAACTGCTCTGCCTCCGACCACAAGGCACTACAGAGGGCAGTGCGAACAGCCCAGTACATCACTGGGTCAAGCTTCCTGCCATCCAGGACCTCTATCCCAGGCGGTGTCAGAGGAAGCCCCCCCCCCCCCCCCACTCTCTGTTATCATCTATGCATAGTCACTTAAATAACTCTACCTACATGTACATATTACCTCAATTACCTCGACTAACCAGTGCCCCCGCACATTGCCTCTGTACTGGTACCCCATGTATATAGTCTCCACATTGACTCTGTACCGGTACCCCCTGTATATAGTCTCCACATTGACTCTGTACCGGTACCCCCTGTATATAGTCTCCACATTGAATCTGTACTGGTACCCCATGTATATAGTCTCCACATTGACTCTGTACCGGTACCCCCTGTATATAGTCTCCACATTGACTCTGTACCGGTACCCCCTGTATATAGTCTCCACATTGACTCTGTACCGGTACCCCCTGTATATAGTCTCCACATTGAATCTGTACTGGTACCCCATGTATATAGTCTCCACATTGACTCTGTACCGGTACCCCCTGTATATAGTCTCCACATTGACTCTGTACCGGTACCCCCTGTATATAGTCTCCACATTGACTCTGTACCGGTACCCCCTGTATATAGTCTCCACATTGACTCTGTACCGGTACCCCCTGTATATAGTCTCCACATTGACTCTGTACCGGTACCCCCTGTATATAGTCTATCTTGGAAATAAGCATTTCACTCTAAGATACATTTTTATTTTATTTGATAGACTCATAGTACAGAATGAATGACTGACTGCCCAGTTCAACATCAGTTCACCGTCTCACCTCATACTGTATTGGAGCAGCAGCAGCTGACTGCCCAGTTCAACATCAGTTCACTGTCTCACCTCATACTGTATTGGAGCAGCAGCAGCTGACTGCCCAGTTCAACATCAGTTCACCGTCTCACCTCATACTGTACTGGAGCAGCAGCAGCTGACTGCCCAGTTCAACGTCAGTTCACCGTCTCACCTCATACTGTATTGGAGCAGCAGCAGCTGACTGCCCGGTTCAACGTCAGTTCACCGTCTCACCTCATACTGTATTGGAGCAGCAGCAGCTGACTGCCCTGTTCAACGTCAGTTCACCGTCTCACCTCATACTGTATTGGAGCTGCAGCAGCTGACTGCCCGGTTCAACATCAGTTCACCGTCTCACCTCATACTGTATTGGAGCAGCTGACTGCCCGGTTCAACGTCAGTTCACCGTCTCACCTCATACTGTATTGGAGCAGCAGCAGCTGACTTGATCGTTGATGCTAATCAGCAAATTTGAATCTGAGAGTAAATAGAGCCGACTACACCTCTGAAAATGAAGGGTTCAACTGGAGTTGTTCTCAGATCCCCTAAGAACCGTAGGATTCTTGGTCAATGAAAAACAGCCCCAAAAGTTTCTTCAAAGAACTTGTTAGAAGGTGGGTTCATCGAGGAACCTCCGTTGTTGCTGGACTTCTTCCGGGAACTTCGCAATTACAACTGAAAACGATGGTGACAAGTTTGGATGCGACAACAGTTAAAAAGGTTAAGTTGGGTTGATGTTTGGCTCTGAATATGTCTCGAAATAATTTATATAATAATAATATAACATACTAATAATGAATAACGAGGACAATGATGGTTTTCTGTGAATATCTTCCATAACGTTACTATAGCTAATTACCGTAAATATTAGAAAGCCGGGTTTGACCGTCGGCGTTGTATGAGCTACAGTACAGTACCGTTGTCTAGCTAGATAACGTTATGTCCTAACTAGGCACAACTAGGTTTGTATTATATTGTATATCGTTTCCATGAAGCCAACATGGCTTTACACTCATTAACATAAGTTTCCAATCCAGAGCAGTTCTCACTTTTGTGATAATGAACTAGCTAACGTTAACTAACTAAGGACGGTGACCTGTCCAGACGAGAAGTTACAACGAACTGAATCGTCAATGGAGGTCTTCCTCTTTATATAGCCTGCTACAGCATGCAATACTATTAACTCACAAGGGGGCAAAACGTTACATGGACAATACTATCCCATTTTGGAAACGTTACATGTACAATACTATCCCATTTTGGAAACGTTACATGTACATTACTATCCCATTTTGGAAACGTTACATGGACAATACTATCCCATTTTGGAAACGTTACATGTACAATACTATCCCATTTTGGAAACGTTACATGGACAATACTATCCCATTTTGGAAACGTTACATCGACAATACTATCCCATTTTGGAAACGTTACATGGACAATACTATCCCATTTTGGAAACGTTACATGTCCGCCCCCTTGTGGAGGGAAATTAATATTTTCGATGGTACCTGTAGATGGGATTCAAATGCATAATGGTATTAATACAGTGTCTAGACTACCTCTTTTGTATAAATGCCCTTCAGAATCCAAACACAGTATTGCCACGCAGCAAAATGTTGCGCATAATCTTTCAAGTCAGCCGGATAAAATATTGAACAATTTGTGTACAAAGATATCTTGAAATGTGATATTAGGCCTGTATGGCAGTACTGTTACTGTATGGCAGTACTGTATTGGCTAGTGCTTTCTCCAATATGTTATTCTATTTTGCATTCAATTGTATGTCGATGCCATTTATCTTTCAATATTTATTTAATATATATATATATGTTTTAATGCTTGTAAGACTATTCTTTGACACATTTTCTCTTCCTTTGAAATTCTTATAGGACAGAACATGGACACAATGCAATTGGGATCAAGAAGAAGGTACAGATATGTTGTAGGACAGCTGCATTTGAAGTGTACATTTAACCTAGATAGCTGTCAAATCAAAGTGAAATCTATTAGCATACAAATGTGTGCAAATGATCTTTTCAGATCTTCTCAGAAATGAATCAAGTCCATGGAATGGATATAGACAAAAAGATAATTCAAGGACTATCAGAGGTCGAGAGGCGAGGCAGGGGTGAGGACATCATCCTGCTATGTTGACAGTCCCTGAAGGACAATACAGAAGAGGGATTTTCTCTTATTCCTTCCCTTTCTCTAATGTATTTTGTAATAAAATTAGCAAGTGTAGTAAGGTCATTGCTTTACTTTACTAGGACTCGAGACCACAGCAGCGATTATTTTCAGATCTTCTCAGAAATGAATCAAGTCCAGGGAATGGATATGAGAGTGAAATCCCGCTGACCTTTGAAGGCGAGAACATCCACGCCCTCGAGGACATCCCTATGGGACTTGGGGCTCTGCTAGGGCTGTATTTTTTATTTCAGTGTCAGGATGGCGCTAGGTTGCCCGCAACCGACCAATGATAGATGTGTTTGAGTCGACTGACTCTCAGATCATCCTCCACTGACTCGGCCCTGTCTACACCTCCAAGGTGACCCCCCTCACAATGGAATACACACTCAGAGCCTCCTGACTGGGCCCTGTTTACACCTCCAAGGTGACCCCCCTCACACTGGAATACACACTCAGAGCCTCCTGACTGGGCCCTGTTTACACCTCCAAGGTGACCCCCTCACACTGGAACACACACTCAGAGCCTCCTGACTGGGCCCTGTTTACACCTCCAAGGTGACCCCCCTCACACTGGAATACACACTCAGAGCCTCCTGACTGGGCCCTGTTTACACCTCCAAGGAGACCCCCCTCACACTGGAACACTCAGAGCCTCCTGACTGGGCCCTGTTTACACCTCCAAGGAGACCCCCCTCACACTGGAACATTCATAGCCTCCTGACTCGGCCCTGTTTACACCTCCAAGGTGACCGCCCTCACACTGGAATACTCAGAGACTACGAGGTTTTGATAAAAACTCCACTTTGCGTGTTTCGCTCACCTCTTTTTTTAAACTAGGTCCGAGATTCACTCGGCTCGCTGCATCTCAGATCAAAGGTGGGTCCATCGGCTCCGTTCCCGAAGTGTGGTCTCCCTGAGATCCCAAGTTTGAGAGATCCCTTGTGCACCATTTACCCAGGTAATCAGGAGCCAGGTCATTTACCCAGGTCGTCAGGAGCCAGGTCATTTACCCAGGTCATCAGGAGCCAGGTCATTTACCCAGGTCATCAGGAGCCAGGTCATTTACCCAGGTCGTCAGGAGCCAGGTCATTTACCCAGGTCGTCAGGAGCCAGGTCATTTACCCAGGTCGTCAGGAGCCAGGTCATTTACCCAGGTCATTTACCCAGGTCGTCAGGAGCCAGGTCATTTACCTAGGTCGTCAGGAGCCAGGTCATTTACCCAGGTCGTCAGGACCCAGGTCATTTACCCAGGTCATTTACCCAGGTCGTCAGGAGCCAGGTCATTTACCCAGGTTCACAGGAGCAAGGTCATTTACCCAGGTCGTCAGGAGCAAGGTCATTTACCCAGGTCATTTACCCAGGTCATTTACCCAGGTCGTCAGGAGCCAGGTCATTTACTCAGGTAGTCAGGAGCCAGGTCATTTACACAGGTAGTCAGGAGCCAGGTCATTTACCCAGGTTCACAGGAGCCAGGTCATTTACCCAGGTCGTCAGGAGCCAGGTCATTTACCCAGATCGTCAGGAGCCAGGTCATTTACCTAGGTCGTCAGGAGCCAGGTCATTTACCCAGGTCGTCAGGAGCCAGGTCATTTACCCAGGTCATTTACCCAGGTCGTCAGGAGCCAGGTCATTTACCCAGGTCGTCAGCAGCCAGGTCATTTACCCAGGTCGTCAGGAGCCAGGTAATTTACCCAGGTAATTTGCCCAGGTTGTCAGGAGCCAGGTCATTTACCCAGGTCATCAGGAGCCAGGTCATTTACCCAGGTAGTCAGGAGCCAGGTCATTTACCCAGGTAGTCAGGAGCCAGGTCATTTACCCAGGTCGTCAGGAGCCAGGTCATTTACCTAGGTCATCAGGAGCCAGGTCATTTACCCAGGTCGTCAGGAGCCAGGTCATTTACCCAGGTCATTTTACCCAGGTCGTCAGGAGCCAGGTCATTTACCCAGGTCGTCAGCAGCCAGGTCATTTACCCAGGTCGTCAGGAGCCAGGTAATTTACCCAGGTAATTTGCCCAGGTTGTCAGGAGCCAGGTCATTTACCCAGGTCATCAGGAGCCAGGTCATTTACCCAGGTAGTCAGGAGCCAGGTCATTTACCCAGGTAGTCAGGAGCCAGGTCATTTACCCAGGTCGTCAGGAGCCAGGTCATTTACCCAGGTCGTCAGCGGCGGTCACCAAGTCAAGATTCACATCCCCGTTGCCAAATGTGGTTAATTTCTTTCATATCAAATGAGGAGAGACAAACTTATCACACAAGTCAGTTATTCTTAAACTAAATCTTTATTCACTTATTAATAAGGGAGCAGGTCAATACAACACGCAAATATAAAGTTAATCAATTGAGTGCTGTACGATGATGGCTGGTTGACAAATCACCCCCAGATGATTCGTTGAGAGCGACAAGACAAAAGTACAAAGGTCGTTCAACCTACATGACGAACAACAGATGTATAGAACGGGTCACAAGGTTAAGATTTGTATGAAAGATACTTAGAATTCTCAGCAGACAGTATCTGCTGTAAAAACAGTACTCTTTGTGTAGAGACCAGGGTCTGGCCCTGGGGTCATCTCTCCCTGGTTCCATATAGAACAGAAACATTAACTCATGCTCTGGAATGCGGTCTCTTTAGGTTTTATCACCCAAAAGACATTGTAAATCTCCTGTCAGTGTTTTCTCCCAGAGGCCCATCCTCAGTAGAACACACAGACACAATAGTTCTAAGAACCCTCTATTCTGTTGCATAAAACAACCATTTGATGCAATAAAAGTATTTTAACATAATGTTGCAATTTTTCTCTCAGTGTCCACTGAAAGTTGACTAGTAACAACAACTGGGACCTAAAAGACACCAACCATGAGACCCACTAAATCTGCCCAAGAAGAGGCAAACAAAAGAAAAACCCACAATAAACTTAAAGACAGGAAGCAAACCAAAAAGGTGAAGTAACTAAAGGTGTTGACTCTCCACATCTATCAAGACAACTGGAGCACTGGGCCAGACACTCTTAAATAGAACCTGGACCAGCTCAGGTGAAACACCTTCCCACTAACGAGATGGACAAGCCAGAACAGGTGTAACACATACTGACTAACGAGGTGACACAAATCAGTGCGCCCAACGTGCTAACGAGCTATACTTGCTAACGAGCTATACGTGCTAAAGTCCAACCTCAAAACATAAATGGAAAAACCAAAGACTAACACCTTAAGAGAATGTGCACCACCAACAGAAAACAACTTCCAATTCACATTATAATCAACTACAATGCTTCACCTTCACCAATAAAAACATGGTGTCTACTGGCTGTCAACAATTAAAAACAAGAAGAAAAAAACCTTTATTTTTCCCTTCCTAAAACTCACAAGCTTCTAGAACTCTCGTCCCCTTGGAACGAGCGCAAACATAACTCATCTCTAATACGGAAAGTCAAAATAATTTCTGATCCATGGACCGCACTGGCTAAACACAAATCTTTTTGACTGCCAAACCTTGAGACAATCAGAAACCAAGTTGACCTCACCATGGACACAAGCACCAAAAACGCTGCTGTTTTGACAAGTAGCAATAAATCACTGATATCGATTAGGTGGTAAATCAGGTTGTACTTGCTGTTGAAACTAACATCTAAAATAACACATGGAAATGGGAGATATATTTTACCTCACTGGTTAGAGGACAACCTGCAGAAGACAGTCAGCTACATTTTGGAGTGATGCATTTAAATGTAGGGGTCACTAAACAAAGGAACACAACACTTATTTGTCATCACTCATCGATATCATGTTGAAATCAATTGTGCGAGAGGAGGGAGATGAGGTTGCACGTCCTGTTAAAACTAACAGCTCAAAAACCACACGGAACCTGGGAGTAATGTGTACATCCCTGGTTAGAGGACAACTTGTAGAAAACAGATCGCTACATTCTGAAGTGTTGCATTTTGATTCAAGTGGGTCACTAACATGGTAAGTGGAACACAACTCTTTTCTTGTTAGTCACTTTTTGTTAAATCTCATAAATAGTACTCCTCCCCTGAGGCTGATATCCATATCATGCTGAAATCAATTGATAAGGGGGCAAACATTTAGGCTTCTACATTGTGACATTATTAAAATATTCCTACTACAAAGTGTTAACATTCTACATTGTGACATTAATTCATTGATATCATGAAACAACACCTTCATGTATGTATTTTCTAATATTTGATCAGATATCTTTAATCAGATTATCTCTGGTCACAGCTAAAAGGTTCCTCTCCTGTGTGTGTTCCCTGGTGTACTGTCAGATCGCCAGATGGAACAAAACTCTTCCCACATTGATTACAGCTAAAATACTTCTCTCCTATGTGTGTTCTCTGGTGTACTGTCAGATCGCCAGATGGAACAAAACTCGTCCCACATTTATCACAGCTATAGTGTTTCTCTC
The DNA here is from genome assembly GCF_016432855.1 of Salvelinus namaycush. Taxonomy (NCBI): domain Eukaryota; kingdom Metazoa; phylum Chordata; class Actinopteri; order Salmoniformes; family Salmonidae; genus Salvelinus; species Salvelinus namaycush. The sequence continues at coordinate 102,065 of NW_024061106.1, read as the reverse complement.
CTGTGTGTGTTCTTTGGTGTGATATCAGGTTCCATAGCTGAGTAAAACTCTTCCCACATTGATCACAGCTAAAGAGTTTCTCTCCTGTGTGTGTTCTCTGGTGTAGAGTCAGATTGCTAGAAGTAGACAAAATCTTCCCACATTCATCAAAGGTATAAGATTTCTCCCCTGTGTGTGTTTTCTGGTGTGATATCAGGCTGGTTGAATGGCTAAAACTCTTCCCACATTGAGTACAGCTATAAGGTTTCTCGCCTGTGTGTTTTCTCTGGTGTGTTATCATGTTGCTTAGCTGAGTAAAACTCTTCCCACATTGATCACAGCTGTATGGTTTCTCCCCTGTGTGTGTTCTCTGGTGTGTTATCAGGTTGCTTAACTGAGTAAAACTCTTCCCACATTGATCACAGCTAAAAGGTTTCTCTCTTGTGTGTATTCTCTGGTGTACAGTCAGAAGGCCAGATGAAACAAAACTCTTCACACATTGATAACAGGTATAAGATTTCTCTCCTGTGTGTGTTCTCTGGTGTCGTGTCAGATTGCAAGACTTCGTAAAACTCTTCCCACATTCATCACAGCTATAAGATTTCTCTCCTGTGTGTGTTCTCTGGTGTATTATCAGGGTGCTTAGCTGAGTAAAACTCTTCCCACATTGATCACAGCTGTACGGTTTCTCACCTGTGTGTGTTCTCTGGTGTATTATCAGGGTGCTTAGCTGAGTAAAACTCTTCCCACATTGATCACAGCTGTTCGGTTTCTCACCTGTGTGTGTTCTCTGGTGTGTTATCAGGTTGCTTAGCTGAGTAAAACTCTTCCCACATTGATCACAGCTGTATGGTTTCTCTCCTGTGTGTGTTCTCTGGTGTATTATCAGGGTGCTTAGCTGAGTAAAACTCTTCCCACATTGATCACAGCTGTACGGTTTCTCACCTGTGTGTGTTCTCTGGTGTATTATCAGGGTGCTTAGCTGAGTAAAACTCTTCCCACATTGATCACAGCTGTTCGGTTTCTCACCTGTGTGTGTTCTCTGGTGTGTTATCAGGTTGCTTAGCTGAGTAAAACTCTTCCCACATTGATCACAGCTGTATGGTTTCTCTCCTGTGTGTGTTCTCTGGTGTATTATCAGATTGCTTAGCTGAGTAAAACTCTTCCCACATTGAGTACAGCTATGAGATTTCTCACCTGTGTGTGTTCTCTGGTGTGTTATCAGGTTGCTTAGCTGAGTAAACCTCTTCCCACATTGATCACAGCTATAAGGTTTCTCTCCTGTGTGTATTCTCTGGTGTACAGTCAGAAGGCCAGATGAAACAAAACTCTTCCCACATTGATAACAGGTATAAGGTTTCTCTCCTGTGTGTGTTCTCTGGTGTCGTGTCAGATTGCAAGACTTAGTAAAACTCTTCCCACATTGATCACAGCTATAAGGTTTCTCTCCTGTGTGTATTCTCTGGTGTACAGTCCGAAGGCCAGATGAAACAAAACTCTTCCCACATTGATAACAGGTATAAGGTTTCTCTCCTGTGTGTGTTCTCTGGTGTCGTGTCAGATTGCAAGACTTAGTAAAACTCTTCCCACATTCATCACAGCTAAAAGGTTTCTCTCCTGTGTGGATTCTCTGATGAATTATAATGCCTGCTGAGGAGGTGAATCTCTTCCCACAGTCAGAGCAGCAGTGAGATTTCTTCCCTGTGGATCTCCGCGAGTGTTTCTTGACGTGTTCTGATCTGGAGAGACTTTTCTCTGCCTCGTCAGCATCATGATGTTGTTGAGGCTCCCCAGACGATCCACGATTGTCCCGTCTCTCTCCTGTGTGAACAACAAAGTCAGACAGATGATTAAAGGCCCACAACAGCAGAAATCCACTGTTTATTTGAGGTAAAGGGTGATGCCCAGAGCGTACCCATGAAGTTGTACAACAATTGACGTCTGTTAAATTTAACAATTAAGACAGTCAAGATAGGAACATTAGTGATATTTTGTCTTGTTTTCACATTAGTAGTAACATCGATGATTGTCGGCTAGAATTAAGTTATTCAAGTTGTTGAAACTCTAAGCAGTGTGCCAGACGACTTTTGGTGTCCAGTATAGGCCCCTTTCTGTGTTGCTAAAATTGCGGCACGAGGGCGATGCACACGCAATTTGGTTGCAGAAACTCCTCCCTGCTAATGAGGAAACCACTAGTTATGGATGTAGTATATCTGGTAATGAGGAAACCACTAGTTATGGATGTAGTATATCTGGTAATGAGGAAACCACTAGTTATGGATGTAGTATATCTGCTAATGAGGAAACCACTAGTTATGGATGTAGTTTATCTGGTAATGAGGAAACCACTAGTTATGGATGTAGTATATCTGCTAATGAGGAAACCACTAGTTATGGATGTAGTATATCTGCTAATGAGGAAACCACTAGTTATGGATGTAGTATATCTGGTAATGAGGAAACCACTAGTTCTGGATGTGGTATATCTGGTAATGAGGAAACCGCTAGTTATGGATGTAGTATATCTGGTCATGAGGAAACCACTAGTTATGGATGTAGTATATCTGGTAATGAGGAAACCGCTAGTTATGGATGTAGTATATCTGGTAATGAGGAAACCACTAGTTATGGATGTAGTATATCTGGTAATGAGGAAACCGCTAGTTATGGATGTAGTATATCTGCTAATGAGGAAACCACTAGTTCTGGATGTGATATATCTGGTAATGAGGAAACCACTAGTTATGGATGTAGTACATCTGCTAATGAGGAAACCACTAGTTATGGATGTAGTATATCTGGTAATGAGGAAACCACTAGTTATGGATGTAGTATATCTGGTAATGAGGAAACCACTAGTTATGGATGTAGTACATCTGGTAATGAGGAAACCACTAGTTATTGATGTAGTACATCTGCTAATGAGGAAACCACTAGTTATGGATGTAGTATAGCTGGTAATGAGGAAACCACTAGTTATGGATGTAGTATATCTGGTAATGAGGAAACCACTAGTTATGGATGTAGTATATCTGGTAATGAGGAAACCACTAGTTATGGATGTAGTATATCTGGTAATGAGGAAACCACTAGTTATGGATGTAGTATATCTGGTAATGAGGAAACCACTAGTTATGGATGTAGTATATCTGGTAATGAGGAAACCACTAGTTATGGATGTAGTATATCTGGTAATGAGGAAACCACTAGTTATGGATGTAGTATATCTGCCTGGAGCAAAAATGGTGAGCAAAGATTTTAGTTTTCACAATGTATTCTGAATATTGCAGCACAAGATCAGGAGTGCTACTCAGGGAAACTCACATTAACCTCTGTTGTCTATTCACTAGTTCACCACCATGGGAGAAAACTCAGGGGAGTTCTCATAGGCTAACAGCAATAATAGCCTCCATTTCCAGGTTGCTTTTAAGTGCATTTCACATTACTTTGGATTATAATTGTAAGGCTCATTTGAATCTCCTGCTTAATATGTGTGTGTTATTGCAGCAAATCAATTGCTTTAAACTGAAACACTTCAACCAGTAAAATGTTCTTAGGCTTTGCCATCAGCCTGACAATGAGGGTTTGTACACTAAGTGTTTGACAAATTGGCCCATAACTTCACCAAACAATAACATAGACCTACTGTAGGACCCATAACTTCACCTAATAACAACATAGACCTACTTTAGACCCCATAACTTCACCTAACAATAACATAGACCTATGACTATAAATAATTTAATATTTACAGGTGAAACATGGAAACTAAAATGTCTTTGTCGTGACATTTCATAACCTGATCACCAGATAATTTTGTGAATAATCCCACTAGGCTACTCTGTAACGTGTTGTCATTCTAAATGTCCTGAATAACGGAAAATAGCTCTGTGTGTTGTACAATAGCCTATCCATCAAGGAACAGTTCTCTACACATTATGAGCTAAGTATATCTGTCTCCAAACAGACTAATGGGACCCTACAGTAAATCAAGCAGACAATAACACATTATAAACATCAATTTGTTAGGGATGTTGGATCCAACGTGGAGCACGGCATAACTGTCTTTACCAGAGTAATGAATGAAGAAGCACTTTGGTTGTTGCATGTCGTGATGTTTGTCATTTGACTGTCATTCAGAAGATTATTTCCTGGATCAGCTGATGATAGATGAACATGTGACTAACTAAACAGCTACAGTATTAAGAATGATGTGTAATTATTGAAGAACCGCGTTAATGACAGTATCCATTTGGGTGTCAATAAAGTTAAGGTGACTCTCGGTTAAAACCATTGGACTTAGCATACTCTGAAATTATTTAGGATTTCTGTGTCCATGAAAACTGTTTTCCCAACGTAACATAAGGAGACACTAAATGCGTCAGTTTTGTCAATTTATTCATTGTCTTTCATTTGAAACACTCCTGTCAATGTTGAGTAAGGACGCACACCTGATTACCCATATAGAAGTAGGACTAGTCTACCTGGCCTGAGCGCAAATGTAGGCCTATAAATGTGCCCATTTGGGGATGTCTGATAGTATTTCTGATTGTCTTAACGCACCACCACTAATGAGTTGTGGAGCTTCTCAAAGCACATTTCTCTTCACCTCCAAACAGCAAGTAAAGAAAGTCTAATCAAAATCTATTTCAAATGAGAATAGTTCCTTAAAGTAATTTCTTAAAATATTTCCAGCTCTCGCCATTTCGATAACCACTTGGCACAAAAGGGAAAAATGTAAAGCGCTGATCCAGTGGAAATGTCATAAAATATCTGATTACTTCTTATCCTTTGCACAAATAGCCGACAGCTGTGTCTGTCCCAAACTCACTGGCGTGGGAAACTGAGAGCCCAGAAAATGTTATACAATGTTTCAAGTTTGTTGTAGACAGGCCATGTGCAGCCAAAGTGATTTCTAGGATATTTTTATTAGGATATTTTCTAAATGCAGAATGCAATGTTTTTATGTGTTGGCTTTATGTAGGCTATCTTTTACATAGTGGGCTATAAAAGTTACTTTTAGATTTGTATAATTTTCATTTATATAGAATGTAGATTAATCACAGACAATGATTTTGAGATACTATTATAAATTAAATTAAACTGTTCCAGTAAAATGAACATATGAAAATCATAACTGGCACCAGATCAGTAGAAATGGTAAGATACATCAGAATTTATGAAGGCCAGCAGGAGGAGGTGGATCAGGAAGAGTTTATTCTCTTCTGGTTTGGCTATATTGATGTAATGGCATGAAAATAAATTGGCTGAATATTATACAATGACTAATCAACAGCTCTAACAATTTTACCCCCACAGGAAATCTACACTGGCAATTCTAGAATATACTATATAGCCTAGAAACCTGGTTAAACTATCTTTATGATATCATGGATGAATTCTAGAATATACTATATAGCCTATAAACCTGGTTATACTATCATTATGACATCATGGATGAATTCTAGAATATACTATAAGGCCTAGAAACATGGTTAAACTATCATTATGACATCATGGATGAATTCTAGAATATGCTATATAGCCTAGAAACCTGGTTAAACTATCATTATGACATCATGGATGAATTCTAGAATATACTATATAGCCTAGAAACCTGGTTATACTATCATTATGACATCATGGATGAATTCTAGAATATACTATATAGCCTAGAAACCTGGTTAAACTATCATTATGACATCATGGATGAATTCTAGAATATACTATATATCCTAGAAACCTGGTTAAACTATCATTATGACATCATGGATGAATTCTAGAATATACTATATATCCTAGAAACCTGGTTAACCTATCGTTATGACATCATGGATGAATTCTAGAATATACTATAGAGCCTAGAAACCTGGTTAAACTATCATTATGACATCATGGATGAATTCTAGAATATACTATATAGCCTAGAAACCTGGTTAAACTATCATTATGACATCATGCATGGCCAGTCCTTGTATTCATAGTGTAGTGAATTCAGGGGGTAGCCCTGAGCTGGACTCAAACCTGGGTCCAGCGACTGTCAAGCCAACACCTTATAACTCTTACGCCAAGATGTCTGAACTTCTTGAAGAGGTCCCTAGGTTTTGTGTTAAGGTTGCTACAATCGCTTTCTCTATGAATTTGAGTGGTTACATTTCTCCAGCCCCCATCCCTCAGCTGTTTACCAAACCAAGTCTCTGGGCAGCCATTTTGTTTCTGTTTAAATCCTAGGTTGCACTTTTTAAAAAAGCCACACAACAATCAACCAATCTGCAGTTCAACCAATAACAAAGCTGTAATTCCACCACTGTTTTGGTAATAAGATGATGGATGGGGCTGGAGAAATGTAACTACTCTCAAATTCATAGACAGACCTATGGATGAAAGGACTGACCATCCATGATATCAACATTATAGTTTTAACCATGTTGAGGCTTTACAGTGTTGATTTACATTGTTTCTAAACATTGGAGTAAAAAAAAGCTTATTTGGGGTTCTGATGGGGTACAACAGTTGAACTAAGCTCATGGGGCATGTGTTATATTCTTCAAGAATCAATGGCTATAAATAAATAATTTAAAAATCACAATATGGATGTGGCAATTGCAGATTTCCCCTTTAACACCACACATCAGTTCAACAACTGCAGAGTTTGTGCCTCTGTATTTAAGACAGTACTTACTTTTGTTAATCAGGGCCCGGTTTCTCAAAACCATCTTATGGCTAAGTTCACCGTTAGAACCATTGGATGCCTTAAGATGCGTTTGGGAAACCGGGCCCAGATATCCAGTTTCCTCCTCTTCTTCCTCCTCCTCCTTTTTCAATGTGACAGCCATATCCTCCTCCTCCACTCCATAAACTGCATCCTCCTCTTTCACAGTAACATCCTCCTCCTGTATAACTCTGAACGCTTCTTCCTCTTCTTTCACTGTAACAGCCTCACCCTCTACTTTATGATTTACTGTAACATCTTCCTCCTCTTTCACTCTGAACGCGTCTTCCTCTTCCTTCACTGTAACATCCTCCTCCTCTTTCACTCTGAACGCGTATTCCTCTTCCTTCACTGAAACGTCTTTCTCTTCTTCTTTCACTGTAACAGCCTCACCCTCTACTTTATGATTTACTGTGACATCCTCCTCTTTCACGATAATGTTCAGCCCCAGAGCTTCTTGCTCCGTCCAGCAGAAATCCTCTTCTTTAACAGGAGGAGAGAAGTTTAGTGAGCTCATGGTCGGGGATAACAGCTAGCTAGCATTAGCGTAGTGCTAGGCTAATTTATCAAGCCAACTCAGTTAGCTGACTAACAACAACTTAAATATGAAATGAAAAGTAGATACGATATAATTATGTTGATTACACAGTGGCTGTACACCGACATAGTCCAAAGAACTTCAATATTTCGGCTATTTTGACTAGCAAGCTACCAAGGTGTCTGACTAGCTGTTGATGTTGAAGAAGCGCCCCGTCCACTAGATTATACGTCACAGTGGCAGAATCACCTGAAAGACGCACATCGCCATCTGCTGACTGGAGTTGGAATCGCAGTTGAGAAAATACTTTCAGACAAAAAGCTAAAAAGCGACTGCCCCTAAAAACCAACGACTCCCTTTGAAAACGGGCGATGTGGCATCAGAATATAAATAATGATGTACAATAAAAACATACATTAAAAATGAATCATAGGTAAACTAACAATATTGTAGACTTGATGCTAAATACAGATTTTTCAGCTTTAGTGTGTATATCGTATCCACTTAGTTATGTTAGGAAGTTTGCCATCTTTATGACCGGCCCTGGTAACTTCACCCCAACTTCTCTTCTCCCCAGAACACAGTAACTTAACAACATCAGTGTTTTTCTGACATTTTTGGGAAATTTAAGGGAAAATAGAAAATACAGCCCTAGCAGAGCCCCATGTCCCATGGGGACGTCCTCGAGGGCGTGGATGTTCTCCCCCATCAAAGGCCAGCGGGATTTCACTCTCACGGTGAAATGGATTTCCACCAATGTGCAGTAAAGGAGTGAAGATCAGTGAAATCTGTGTCAACAAAAGTAAGAAAAGATTAATACACATACAATTAACAAAGAACATAGCAAATGTTCAGCTGTAGTTTTATATAAGCATGTACACCTGTTTATGAAGAAGCAGATGATTGGTGCATAGGCATACCTTGTCACGGACATAAAGGCCACCCGGGTCCTCATTGAAGAGGTATGGCAAGAGCAGAATCGCTGCTGTGGTCTCCAGTCCTAGTAAAGTAAAGCAATGATCTTACTACACTTGCTAATTTTATTACAAAATACATTAGAGAAAGGGAAGGAATAAGAGCAAATACCTCTTCTGTATTGTCCTTCAGGGACTGTCAAAATAGCAGGATGATGTCCTCACCCCTGCCTCACCTCTCTACCTCTGATAGTCCTTGAATTATCTTTTTGTCTATATCCATTCCATGGACTTGATTCATTTCTGAGAAGATCTGAAAAGATCATTTGCACACATTTGTATGCTAATAGATGTCAGTTTGTATTGACTGCTATGTAGGTTAAATGTACACTTCAAATGCAGCTGTCCTACAATAGATCTGTACCTTCTTCTTGATCCCAATTGCATTGTGTCCATGTTCTGTCCTATAAGAGTTTCAAAGGAAGAGAAAATGTGTCAAAGAATAGTCTTACAAGCATTAAAACATATATATATATTAAATACATATTGAAAGATAAATGGGATCGACATACAATTTAATGCAAAATAGAAGAACATATTGGAGAAAGCACTAGCCAATACAGTACTGCCATACAGTAACAGTACTGCCATACAGGCCAATTATCACATTTCAAGATATCTTTGTACACAAATTGTTCAATATTGTATCAGGCTGACGTGAAAGATTATACGCAACATTTTGCTGCGTGGCAATACTGTGTTTGGATTCTGAAGGGCCTTTATACAAAAGAGGTAGTCTAGACAATGTATTAATACCATTATGCATTTGAATCCCATCTACAGCTACCATCTAAGCTATTAATTTCCCTCCACAAGGGGGCGGACATGTAACGTTTCCAAAATGGGATAGTATTGTCCATGTAACGTTTCCGAAATGGGATAGTATTGTCCATGTAACGTTTCCAAAATGGGACAGTATTGTCCATGTAACGTTTCCAAAATGGGATAGTATTGTCCATGTAACGTTTCCAAAATGGGACAGTATTGTCCATGTAACGTTTCCAAAATGGGATAGTATTCTCCATGTAACGTTTCCAAAATGGGACAGTATTGTCCATGTAACGTTTCCAAAATGGGACAGTATTTGTCCATGTAACATTTCCAAAATGGGATAGTATTGTCCATGTAACGTTTCCAAAATGGGATAGTATTGTCCATGTAACGTTTCCAAAATGGGATAGTATTGTCCATGTAACGTTTCCAAAATGGGATAGTATTGTCCATGTAACGTTTCCAAAATGGGATAGTATTGTCCATGTAACGTTTCCAAAATGGGACAGTATTGTCCATGTAACGTTTCCAAAATGGGATAGTATTGTACATGTAACGTTTCCAAAATGGGATAGTATTGTACATGTAACGTTTCCAAAATGGGATAGTATTGTCCATGTAACGTTTCCAAAATGGGATAGTATTGTACATGTAACGTTTCCAAACTGGGATAGTATTGTACATGTAACGTTTCCAAAATGTGATAGTATTGTCCATGTAACGTTTCCAAAATGGGATAGTATTGTCCATGTAACGTTTCCAAAATGGGATAGTATTGTACATGTAACGTTTCCAAAATGGGATAGTATTGTACATGTAACGTTATGCCCCCTTGTGAGTTAATAGTATTGCATGCTGTAGCAGGCTATATAAAGAGGAAGACCTCCATTGACGATTCAGTTCGTTGTAACATCTCGTCTGGACAGGTCACCGTCCTTGGTTAGTTAGTTAGTTAACGTTAGCTAGTTCATTCTCACAAAAGTGAGAACTGCTCTAGATTGGAAACTTACTTTAATGAGTGTAAAGCCATGTTGGCTTTATGGAAACGATATACAATATATGGGAAATAATATAGTTGAGGGAAATAATCCAAACCTAGTTGTGCCTAGTTAGGACATAACGTTAGCTAGCTAGATAACGGTACTGTACTGTAGCTCATACAACGCCGACGATCAAACCCAGAAGAACCAATACAGTATGAGGTGAAACGGTGAACTGACGTTGAACTGGGCAGTCAGCTGCTGCTGCTCCAATACAGTATGAGGTGAAACGGTGAACTGACGTTGAACTGGGCAGTCAGCTGCTGCTGCTCCAATACAGTATGAGGTGAGACGGTGAACTGACGTTGAATCATAATTAAGTTAATAAAAATGTATTAGTGAAACTGTTAAATAGTATATGGCATATTAAATATATTACGCTATTGTTATCATATAGAAACATCATGGAATATTGTACATCATATTAAATATATTACTCTATTGTTATCATATAGAAACATCATGGAATATTGTACATCATATTAGCATCAACATACATTATTGTTTCATTCAATTTCACATAATAAGGATATTTCATATTTTCAAGTTCAGAAGTCAGAACCCATCACCTGCTATGTAAAAGAGACAGAAGAAGGCACAATGGTCAATGCTATCTGGGATCCTTGGAACATCCCTACCCTAAACCCTAACCTTAACCCTTTTAAATGTCAACTTCAACGGGCTAGGGACGTCCCAAGGATGTGTAATTTCTCACCCCTTTTGGCTGTAGGAAAGTTAATTTCCCCTCAGGCACACACATTTGTTCTTTGATATTATGAAGGTAATTTGTGTCAAATGTACTTTTCCCCACTCATTCACCCCATCTCTTTATCTCTTTATTATTACATTGCTTATTTATATTCAGTGGCCTGACTGCATCCAGACTGTCAAAGGCCCATCCTGGTAGATCTGAACCTAATGCAGCTTGGAGTGATCAGATGACAGAATTCACATTTAGGTGCCAGGTGTAACTGAGGCCATAGATGCTCCATATCCATTACTTTGAGTGTTTTATATAATATGACTAAATGTGTTTCTGTGTTGCAGGGGCAGTCAAGAAATGGAACAGCAAGGCCACAGAACATGACATAAGCAGAGCTGTGGGAGACCACCTCAAGCCCCTGGTAGAGCCGGGGGTGGTGTTTACCACTCCACCAGCAGAGCTGTGGGAGACCACCTCAAGTCCCTGGTAGAGCCGGGGGTGGTGTTTACCACTCCACCATCAGAGCTGTGGGAGACCACCTCAAGCCCCTGGTAGAGCCGGGGGTGGTGTTTACCACTCCACCAGCAGAGCTGTGGGAGACCACCTCAAGCCCCTGGTAGAGCCGGGGGTGGTGTTTACCACTCCACCAGCAGAGCTGTGGGAGACCACCTCAAGCCCCTGGTAGAGCCGGGGGTGGTGTTTACCACTCCACCAGCAGAGCTGTGGGAGACTACCTCAAGCCCCCGGTAGAGCCGGGGGTGGTGTTTACCACTCCACCAGCAGAGCTGTGGGAGACCACCTCAAGCCCCCGGTAGAGCCGGGGGTGGTGTTTACCACTCCACCAGCAGAGCTGTGGGAGACAACCTCAAGCCCCTGGTAGAGCCGGGGGTGGTGTTTACCACTCCACCAGCAGAGCTGTGGGAGACCACCTCAAGCCCCTGGTAGAGACGGGGGTGGTGTTTACCACTCCATCACGCCTTCAGCAGGCTGGAAAAGTGGGATTGATCTGTTTGATCCATTTGTTTGTTTAATAGTTGAATCCTTTGATGTTTTACTGATTTCAACATGTTTCATTTTCAACAAATGCACTGGGTTGGTTAAAAAGTGATACTAAAATTACATACCATGAACTATATTAACATAGTGGAAGATAAACTGAATTGAAAGTATACCACTACTACTATTATTGATATACTTCATTTATACTGTTTTTCATACTAAGATGGACCAAGATATATATTTTTTGTCAAAAAAAATGTTAAGTGTATTTAACTAGGGAAGAACAATATCTTCTTTAAATGATGGTCTACAGGGGAACCGTGGGTTAAATGCCTTGTTCAGGGGCAGAACGACAGATTTTTACCTTGTCAGCTCAGGGATTCGATCCAGCAAATTTTCAGTTACTGGCCCTATGCTCCAACCACTAGGCTACCTGCTGCCCCAAATATGTGTTGCTTTTGCAGTCTGTTGATTGGTCGGTCATTGGGTTCATTCGTTTCGCAATATGTTCCAATCAAGCTTTATTTATTTATCAAATTTCAGGCATGGCTTCACAGAAAGAAAGAAATTACAAAATCTCACATTTACTACACAACAAACATAAGGGTAAAAACAAATTAAATGGAAGACTAATGAGCATTTTAAGAAAATTACATTTGATTAAAATATTAACAATATGTTTTACTCCATTGTTTTTGTTACGTTCCCCAGCAAGAAAACATAAATGTCCCTTAAATATCAAAGAGTCACTGACAACAACAAGTAAACAGGTGGGGTTTTAGGAGGGGCTCTGAAAGACACTATGGGGGTGTCCACTGAAAGTTGACTAGTAACAACAACTGGGACCTAAAAGACACCCACCATGAGACCCACTAAATCTGCCCAAGAAGAGGCAAACAAAAGAAAAAGCCACACCAAACTTAAAGCCAGGAAGCAAACCAAAAAGGTGGAGCAACTAAAGGTGTTAACTCTCCACATCTATCAAGACAACTGGAGCACTGGGCCAGACACTCTTAAATAGAACCTGGACCAGCTCAGGTGAAACACCTTCCCACTAACGAGATGGAAAAGCCAACACAGGTGTAACACATACTGACTAACGAGGTGACACCAATCAGTGCGTCCTACGCGCTATACGTGCTAACGAGCTATACGTGCTAACGAGCACCTTCCCACCAACGAGATGGACAAGCCAAAGCCTGTAACACCTTCCCCTTTACATCCTATATTTTTGTTGGACATGTTTGCTCACCCCCAACAGAAAACTTCCATTTCACATAATCAACTACAATGCTTCTACAATATAAACATGGTGTCTACTGACTGTCAACAATTAAAAACAAGAAAAAACACTACACGCTAAAATCCAACCTCAAAACATAAATGGAAAAGCCAAAGTCTGTAACACCTTCCCCTTAGTACAACAAATATATTTTATATTTATGACTCAATTTATTAGGATTGTTAATAAAATGTATTATAGACCGATTTATTATACAGCGTCCATGTGTATAAGCTGCGAGTACGTTGAAATTAAATAGTTTTCTTTTCAACTTTCAACTAAAACCAAACTTATATTGTACTTCGGTCATAGTCTTATTTTCAGTGACATTTTACTAGGTGGGATATCCCCAACGTCGACGGTGGGATATCCCCAATGTCACAGTTTAAACGTGTCCAAATCAATAGTCCAAATGCAGAAACAGTTTGTGATAAATTGAAAACCTAAACGTAAAATGTGCTATATACACAAACATCTGCAACAATAATCATATTACTTGTATTTATTTAAACAAGCTCCCTATAAACTGCACAAGCACCAGAAACGCTGTTGTTTGGCCAAGTAGCAATAAATCACTCATATCGATTAGGGTGGAAATCAGGTTGTTCGTGCTGTTGAAACTAACAACTAAAAATACACATGGAAATGGGAGATATCTTTCACCTCACTGGTTAGAGGACAACCTGCAGAAAACAGTCAGCTACATTTTGGAGTGATGCATTTCGATTCAAGTGGGTCACCAACATGGTAAGTGTCACACAACTCTTTTTTTTGTTAGTCAAAAAAAGTTAGAACAGGGGACAAACGTTTAGTGTTCTACATTGTGACATCATTAAAATACTCCTACTACAATGTTAAAACATTCTACATTGTGACATTATTTAATTGATATCATGAAACAACTCCTTCATGTATGTATTTTCTGATGTTTGATCAGAGATCTTTTATCAGAGTATCTCTTGTCACACTGATCACAGCTATAAGATTTCTCTCCTGTGTGTGTTCTCTGGTGTGACGTCAGGCCTCCAGATTGACCAAAACTCTTCCCACATTGACCACAACTATAAGGTTTCTCTCCTGTGTGTATTCTCTGGTGTTGAGTCAGAGCTCCAGATTGAATAAAACTCTTCCCACATTGATCACAGCTATAAGGTTTCTCTCCTGTGTGTGTTCTCTGGTGTGAAGTCAGCTGGCTTGATGTAGTAAAACTCTTCCCACATTGACCACAGCTATAAGATTTCTCTCCTGTGTGTGTTCTCTGGTGTGACGTCAGGCCTCCAGATCGACCAAAACTCTTCCCACATTGACCACAACTATAAGGTTTCTCTCCTGTGTGTATTCCCTGGTGTTGAGTCAGAGCTCCAGATTGATTAAAACTCTTCCCACATTGATCACAGCTATAAGGTTTCTCTCCTGTGTGTGTTCTCTGGTGTATCTTCAGATGGCTAGATGCTGTAAAACTCTTCCCACATTGACCACAGCTATAAGATTTCTCTCCTGTGTGTGTTCTCTGGTGTATCTTCAGATGGCTAGATGTAGTAAAACTCTTCCCACATTGGTCACAGCTAAAAGATTTCTCTCCTGTGTGTGTTTTCTGGTGTACAGTCAAATGGCAAGATCTAACAATACTCTTCCCACATTGACCACAGCTATAAGATTTCTCTCCTGTGTGTGTTCTCTGGTGTATTTTAAGTTCTGATGAAGATTTGCAACCTTTCCCACAGTCAGAGCAGAAGTGAGATTTCTTCCCTGTGGTTCTCTGCTGGTGTTTCGACATGGAGAGACTCTTCTCTGCCTCATCAGCATCATGAGGTTGTTGAGGCTCCCCAGAGGATCCACGATAGTCACGTCTCTCTCCTGTGTGAACAACAAGTCAGACAGATGGTTAAAGGCCCACAACAGCAGAAATCCACTGTAAAAGGTGATGCCAACAGCGTAGCCATGATGTTGTACAACAATTGACGTCTGCCCTTGGTTCATTCCAGACTTGACTGCCCTTGACCAGCACAAAAACACCCTGTGGTGTACTGCACTAGCATCGAATATTCCCCGCGATATGAAACTTTCAGGGAAGTCAGAAACCAATACACACGGTCAGCTTGAAAAAGCTAGCCTGTGCTTTCCTAACAGAAATATGCATCCTGCAGTACTAATCCAAAAAGTTTTGGGACACTGTAAAGTCCATGGAAAATAAGAGTATCTCCTCCCAGCTGCCAACTGCACTGAGGCTAGGAAACACTGTCACCACTGATAAATCCACGACAATGGAGCAATTCAATAAGCATTTTTCTACGGCTGGCCATGCTTTCCACCTGGCTACCCCAACCCCGGCTAACAGCTCTGCACACCACGCAGCAACTTGCCCAAGCTCCCCCCGCTTCTCCTTCACCCAAATCCAGACAGCTGATGTTCTGAAAGAGCTGCAAAATCTGTATGCCTAAAAATCAGCTGGGCTAGACAATCTGGACCATCTCTTCCTAAAATGATCTGCCGCCATTGTTGCAACCCCTATTACTAGTCTGTTCAACCTCTCTTTTGTATCGTCTAAAATTCCTAAAGATCTGAAAGCTGCCGCGGTCATCCCCCTCTTCAAAGGGGGTGACACTCTAGACCCAAACTGTTGTAGACCTATATCCATCCTGCCCTGCCTTTCTAAAGTCTTCGAAAGCCAAGTGAACAAACAGATCACTGACCATTTTGAATCCCACCGTACCTTCTCCTTCTATGCAATCTGGTTTCCGAGCTGGTCACGGGTGCACCTCAGCCACCTTCAACGTCCTAAACGATATCAAAACCGCCATCGATAAAAGACAGTACTGTGCAGCCGTATTCATCAACCTAGCCAAGTCTTTCGACTCTGTCAATCACCGTATTCTTATCGGCAGACTCAACAGCCTTGGTTTCTCAAATGACTGCCTCGCCTGGTTCACCAACTACTTCTCTGATGGAGTTCAGTGTGTCAAATAGGAGGGCCTGTTGTCCGGACCTCTGGCAGTCTCTATGGGGGTGCCACAGGGTTCAATTCTCAGGCTGACTCTCTGTATATATCAATGCTATAACTCTTGCTGTGGGTGTTTCTGATGACACCATTCTGTATACATATGGCCCTTCTTTGGACACTGTGTTAACAAACCTCCATACGAGCTTCAACGCCATACAACACTCCTTCCGTGGCCTCCAACTGCTCTTATATGCTAGTAAAACTAAATGCTCTTCAACCAATCGCTGCCCGCATCCGCCCGCCCGACAAGCATCACTACTCTGGACGGTTCTGACTTAGAATATGTGGACAACTATAAATACCTAGGTGTCTGGTTAGACTGTAAACTCTCATTCCAGACTCACATTAAGCATCTCCAATCCAAAGTTAAATCTAGAATCGGCTTCCTATTTCCTATAGCCTCCTTCACGCTGCCAAACATGGCCTCGTAAAACTGACTATCCTACCGATCCTTGACATCGGCAATGTCATTTACAAAAGGTGATTCTACAAAGTATTGAAAAGTATTATTGGTGTGAATACAATAACAACAACATAGACCTACTGTAGGACCCATAACTTCACCTAACAACATACACCTACTGTAGGACCCATAACGTCCCCTAACAACAACAAAGACCTACTGTAGGACCCATAACTTCACCTAACAACAACATAGACATATGACTATAAATAATTGAATATTTCCAGGTGAAACATGGAAACTAAAATGACTTTGTCATGACATTTCATAACCTGATCACCAGATAATTTTGTGTCCAGAATAACGGAAAATAGCTCTGTGTGTTGTACAATAGCCTATCCATCAAGGAACAGTTCTCTCTCTACACATGAGCTAAGTATCTCCGTGTCCAAACAGACTAACGTGACCCTACTGTAAATCAAGCAGACAATAACACATTATAAACATCAATTTGTTAGGGATGTTGGATCCAACGTGGAGCACGGCATAACTGTCTTTGCCAGAGTAATGAATGAAGAAGCACTTTGGTTGTTGTTGCATGTCGTGATGTTTGTCATGTGACTGGCATTCAGAAAATTATTTCCTGGGTCAGCTGATGATAGTTGAACATGTGACTGTAACTAAATTGTTACAGTATTAAGAATTATGTGTAATTATTGAACCAATTATATGCATATCATATCTTCTGGGACCGAGTAGCAGGCAGTTTAATTTGGGCACGCTTTTCATCCAAAATTCCAAATGCTGCCCCCCCACCCTAGAGAAGTTAAGCTCGAGACCTTGGGTCTCGACCCCGCCCTGTGCAACTGGGTCCTGGACTTTCTGACCGGCTGCCCCCAGGTGGCGAAGGTAGGAAACAATATCGTCACCCCGTTGATCCTCAACACTGGGGCCCCACAAGGGTGCGTTCTGAGCCCTCTCCTGTACTCCCTGTTCACCCATGACTGTGTGGCCATGCACGCATCCAACTCAATCATCAAGTTGGCAGACAACGCTACAGTGGTCGGCTTGATTACCAACAACAACGAGACGGCCTACAGGGAGGAGGTGAGGGCCCTCGGAGTGTGGTGTCAGGAAAATAACCTCTCACTCAACATCAACGAAACAAAGGAGATGATCGTGGACTTCAGGAAACTGCAGAGGGAGCACCCCCCCCCCCCATCCACATTGATGGGTCAGTAGTGGAGAAGGTGGAACGTTTTTAGTTCCTCGGCGTACACATCACAGACAAACTGAAATGGTCCACCCACACAGACAGTGTGGAGAAGAAGGCGCAACAAAAACTCTTCAACCTCAGGAGGCTGAAGAAATTTGTCTTGTCACCGAACACACTCACAAACGTTTACAGACGCAGAATCGAGAGCATCCTGTCGGACTGTATCACCGCCTGGTATGGCAACTGCACCGCCCTCAATTGTCGGAACTAGAAGCACAAGCATTTCGCTACAGTCGCATTAACATCTGCTAACCATGTGTATGTGACCATTAACATCTGCTAACCATGTGTATGTGACCATTAACATCCGCTAACCATGTGTATGTGACCATTAACATCTGCTAACCATGTGTATGGTACCAATAACATATGCTAACCATGTGTACGTGACCATTAACATCCGCTAACCATGTGTACGTGACCATTAACATCCGCTAACCATGTGTACGTGACCATTAACATCCGCTAACCATGTGTACGTGACCATTAACATCCGCTAACCATGTGTACGTGACCATTAACATCCGCTAACCATGTGTACGTGACCATTAACATCCGCTAACCATGTGTACGTGACCATTAACATCCGCTAACCATGTGTACGTGACCATTAACATCCGCTAACCATGTGTACGTGACCATTAACATCCGCTAACCATGTGTACGTGACCATTAACATCCGCTAACCATGTGTACGTGACCATTAACATCCGCTAACCATGTGTACGTGACCATTAACATCCACTAACCATGTGTATGTGACCATTAACATTAACATCCGCTAACCATGTGTGTGACCATTAACATCCGCTAACCATGTGTATGTGACCATTAACATCTGCTAACCATGTGTATGTGACCATTAACATCTGCTAACCATGTGTATGTGACCATTAACATCTGCTAACCATGTGTATGTGACCATTAACATCTGCTAACCATGTGTATGTGACCATTAACATCCGCTAACCATGTGTATGTGACCATTAACATCTGCTAACATGTGTATGTGACCATTAACATCTGCTAACCATGTGTATGTGACCAATAACATTTGCTAACCATGTGTATGTGACCAATAACATCTGCTAACCATGTGTATGTGACCAATAACATCTGCTAACCATGTGTATGTGACCAATAACATCTGCTAACCATGTGTATGTGACCAATAACATTTGCTAACCATTTGTATGTGATCAAAAACATCCGCTAACCATGTGTATGTGACCATTAACATCCGCTAACCATGTGTATGTGACCATTAACATCCGCTAACCATGTGCATGTGACCATTAACATCCGCTAACCATGTGTATGTGACCATTAACATCCGCTAACCATGTGTATGTGACCATTAACATCTGCTAACCATGTGTATGTGACCATTAACATCCGCTAACCATGTGTATGTGACCATTAACATTCGCTAACCATGTGTATGTGACCATTAACATTCGCTAACCATGTGTATGTGACCATTAACATCTGCTAACCATGTGTATGTGACCAGTAACATCTGCTAACCATGTGTGTGTAACCATTAACATCCGCTAACCATGTGTATGTGACCATTAACATCCGCTAACCATGTGTATGTGACCATTAACATCCGCTAACCATTTGTGATAGCTACCTATGCGGTAAAAAAATTGTGAAAATATGCGGTTGGGTCTTTTGCTATCGTGGTTAGCTAATAGAAATACATATTGTGTTTTCGCTGTAAAACATTAAAAAAATCGGAAATGATGGCTGGATTCACAAGATGTGTATCTTTCATCTGGTCAATCAATCAATCAAGTTTATTTTATATAGCCCTTCGTACATCAGCTAATATCTTGAAGTGCTGTACAGAGACCCAGCCTAAAACCCCAAACAGCTAGAATGCAGGTGTCTTGGACTTGTGATTTCATGATATTTAGATGCTAGTATTTACTTGTGGCGCTATGCTAGGCTATGCTAGTCAGCTTTTTTACTGATGAGGGTGCTCCCTGATCCGGGATTGTGACCAAGTAGAAGTTAACATCTGCTAACCATGTGTATGTGACCATTAACATCTGCTAACTATGTGTATGTGACCATTAACATCTGCTAACCATGTGTATGTGACCAATAACATCTGCTAACCATGTGTATGTGACCATTAACATCCGCTAACCATGTGTATGTGACCATTAACATCCGCTAACCATGTGTGTGTGACCAATAACATCTGCTAACCATGTGTATGTGACCATTAACATCCGCTAACCATGTGTATGTGACCAATAACATTTGATTTGATTTGCCCTGACCCCACAAGATGTGTCAGTTTTGTCAATTTATTCATTGTCTTTTGTTTGAGACCCTCCTGTCAAGGTTGAGTAAGGACTAGTCTACCTGGTTACACATATAGAAGTAGGACCAGTCTACCTGGTTACACATATTGAAGTAGGACTAGTCCACCTGGTTACACATATAGAGGTAGGACTAGTCTACCTGGTTACACATATAGAAGTAGGACTAGTCTACCTGGTTACACATATAGAAGTAGGACTAGTCTACCTGGTTACACATATAGAAGTAGGACTAGTCTACCTGGTTACACATATAGAAGTAGGACTAGTCTACCTGGTTACACATATAGAAGTAGGACTAGTCTACCTGGTTACACATATAGTAGTAGGACTAGTCCACCTGGTTACACATATAGAGGTAGGACTAGTCTACCTGGTTACACATATAGAAGTAGGACTAGTCCACCTGGTTACACATATAGAAGTAGGACTAGTCTACCTGGTTACACATATAGAAGTAGGACTAGTCGACCTGGTTACACATATAGAAGTAGGACTAGTCTACCTGTCCTGAGCACGAATGTAGGCCTATAAATGTGCCCATTTGGGGATGTCTGATAGTCTACCTGGTTACACATATAGAAGTAGGACTAGTCCACCTGGTTACACATATAGAAGTAGGACTAGTCTACCTGGTTACACATATAGAAGTAGGACTAGTCGACCTGGTTACACATATAGAAGTAGGACTAGTCTACCTGTCCTGAGCACGAATGTAGGCCTATAAATGTGCCCATTTGGGGATGTCTGATAGTATTTCTGATTGTCTTAACGCACCACCACTAATGAGTTGTGGAGCCTCTCAAAGCAAATTTCTCTTCACCTCTAACAGCATGTAAACAAAGTCTAATCAAAATCAATTGCAAATGAGAATAACTCCTCAAAGTATTTGTAAAATATTTCCAGCTCTCACCCTTTCGATAACCACTCGGCACAAAAGGGAAAAACGTAATGCGCTGATCCAGTGGAAATGTCAAAACACCTGATTACTTCTTATCCCTTTCACAAATAGCCTACAGCTGTGTCGGTCGAGAACTCACTGGAGCAGGAAACTGAGGGCCCAGAATATTTTATACAATGTTTCAAGTTCGTTATAGACAGGTCATGTGATTTATAGGACATCTATTTGCAATGTTTTTATTTGTTATGTAGGCTATTTTTTACATAATTGGCAATGGCAATAAAAGTTACTTTTAGATTTGTATAATTTTCATTTAGATAGAATGTAGATTAATCACAGACAATGATTTTGAGATACTATTATAAATTAAATTAAACTGTTCCAGCAAAATGTGCAAATGAAAATCATAACCGGCACGCAGATCGGTAGAAATGGTCAGATAAATTTGCACTCCAAATGTAGGTTGCCGACTGCTTGTGTAGCCGATTACCAGCAACATCAGAATGTATGAAGGACAGCAAGAGTTGGTTCAGGAAGAGTTTATTCTCTTCTGGTTGGGCTGTATTGATGTAATGGCATGAAAATAAATTGGCTGAATATTATACAATGACTTATCAACAGCTCTAACAATTTGACCCCCACAGGAAATCTATACTGGCAATTCTAGAATATACTATATAGCCTAGAAACCTGGTTAAACTATCATTATGACATCATGGATGAATTCTAGAATATACTATATAGCCTAGAAACCTGGTTAAACTATCATTATGACATCATGGATGAATTCTAGAATATACTATATATCCTAGAAACCTGGTTAAACTATCATTATGACATCATGGATGAAATCTAGAATATACACTGCTCAAAAAAATAAAAGGGAACACTAAAATAACACATCCAAGATCTGAATGATTGAACTATTCTTATTAAATACTTTTTTCTTTACATAGTTGAATGTGCTGACAACAAAATCACACAAAAATTATCAATGGAAATCAAATTTATCAACCCATGGAGGTCTGGATTTGGAGTCACACTCAAAATTAAAGTGGAAAACCACACTACAGGCTGATCCAACTTTGATGTAATGTCCTTAAAACAAGTCAAAATGAGGCTCAGTAGTGTGTGTGACCTCCCTACAACGCCTGGGCATGCTCCTGATGAGGTGGCAGATGGTCTCCTGAGGGATCTCCTCCCAGACCTGGACTAAAGCATCCGCCAACTCCTGGACAGTCTGTGGTGCAACGTGGCATTGGTGGATGGAACGAGACATGATGTCCCAGATGTGCTCAATTGGATTCAGGTCTGGGGAACGGGCGGGCCAGTCCATAGCATGGACTGCTGACACACTCCAGCCACATGAGGTCTAGCATTGTCTTGCATTTGGAGGAACCCAGGGCCAACCACACCAGCATATGGTCTCACAAGGGGTCTGAGGATCTCATCTCGGTACCTAATGGCAGTCAGGCTACCTCTGGCGAGCCCATGGAGGGCTGTGCGGCCCCACAAAGAAATGCCACCCCACACCATGACTGACCCACCGCCAAACCGGTCATGCTGGAGGATGTTGCAGGCAGCAGAACGTTCTCCACAGCGTCTCCAGACTGTCACGTCTGTCACATGTGCTGAACCTGCTTTCATCTGTGAAGAGCACAGGGCGCCAGTGGAGAATTTGCCAATCTTGGTGTTCTCTGGCAAATGCCAAACGTCCTGCACGGTGTTGGGCTGTAAGCACAACCCCCACCTGTGGACATCGGGCCCTCATACCACCCTCATGGAGTCTGTTTCTGACCGTTTGAGCAGACACATGCACATTTGTGGCCTGCTGGAGATCATTTTGCAGGGCTCTGGCAGTGCTCCTCCATGCACAAAGGCGGAGGTAGCGGTCCTGCTGCTGGGTTGTTGCCCTCCTACGGCCTCCTCCACATCTCCTGATGTACTGGCCTGTCTCCTGGTAGCGCCTCCATGCTCTGGACACTACGCTGACAGACACAGCAAACCTTCTTGCCACAGCTCGCATTGATGTGCCATCCTGGATGAGCTGCACTACCTGAGCCACTTGTGTGGGTTGTAGACTCCGTCTCATGCTACCACTAGAGTGAAAGCACCGCCAGCATTCAAAAGTGACCAAAACATCAGCCAGGAAGCATAGGAACTGAGAAGTGGTCTGTGGTCACCACCTGCAAAAATCGCTGAAGCTGGAGACTTATATTTCCCTCACCAACTTTAAACATCAGCTATCTGAGAAGCTAACCGATCGCTGCAGCTGTACATAGTCCATCTGTAAATAGCCCACCCAGTCCACCTACCTCATCCCCATACTGTTTTTATTTGATTTACTTTTCTGCTCTTTTGCACACCAGTATCTCTACTTGCACATCATCATCTGCTCATTTATCCCTCCAGTGTTAATCTGCTAAATTGTAATTCTTCGCTACTATCGACTATTCATTGCCTACCTCATGCCTTTTGCACACACTATATATAGACTATCTTTTTTTCTACTGTGTCATTAACTTGCTTATTGTGTTATTGGCTTGTTTATTGTTTATTCCATGTGTAACTCTGTGTTGTTGTCTGTGTCACACTGCTTTGCTTTATCTTGGCCAGGTCGCAGTTGTAAATGAGAACGTGTTCTCAACTGGCCTACCTGGTTAAACTATCATTATGACATCATGGCCTACCTGGTTAAACTATCATTATGACATCATGGCCACCTGGTTAAACTATCAGTATGACATCATGGTCACCTGGTTAAACTATCATTATGACATCATGGTCACCTGGTTAAACTATCATTATGACATCATGGTCACCTGGTTAAACTATCATTATGACATCATGGCCACCTGGTTAAATAAAGGTTAAATAAAAAAAACATCAGTTCAACAACTGCAGAGTTTGTGTCTCTGTTTTTAAGACAGTACTTACTAGTGTTAATCAGGGAACGGTCTCTCAAAAACATCTTATGGCTAAGATCATCCTTAGAACCATTGGATGCCTTAAGATGCGTTTGGGAAACCGGGCCCAGATATCCAGGTTCCTCCTCCTCCTTTTTCGATGTGACAGTCATCTCCCCCTCCTCCTCTTTCACCCCAAAAGCTGCATCCTCCTCTTCTTTTACTGTAAAATCCTCTTCCTCTTTGAACGCGTCTTCCTCTTCTTTCACTGAAACGTCTTTCTCTTCTTCTTTCACTGTAACAGTCTCCTCCTCTACTTCTTGTTTAACTGTAACAGCCTCGCCCTCTAATTCTTCTTTTACGGTGATATCCTTCTCTTCCTCCTCCTCTTTCACCAGAGCTCCTTTCTCCGTCCAGCAGACCTCCTCTTCATTAACAAGAGAGTAGCTTAGTGACCTCATGGTTGGAGATGTTAGCTAGCTAGGCTAATGCTAACTTAACCAGCCCACTAGATGAATAAAAACAATACCGTAAATATGAAAATTATGAAATTAAAAGGGATAACTAACTAGACGACAGACGTGGGTTTAAAATAGTGGCTAATATACACTAAAGCGTCTAAAGAGCTTTATTGGTTGGTCTATTTTGGCTAGCAAGCTACAGCGGTGTCTGACGAACTGTTGCAGCTGTTGAAAGAAGCGTTCCGTCCACTAGAATATACGTCACAGTAGCAGCATTGCCTTAAAGTCGCAGACCGCCATTAGCTGACTGGAGTGGGTAACGCAGTTGAGTAAAATGTAAATAAAAATTTCAGACAAAAGGTAGGTAGGAATCAGGAACATAGCTAGTCCTAAAATATTAATTAGCCCCCCCCCCCCCCATAAATAATTTAATATCAGTCAATATATTTTTTCTGTGATTTCTTATTTTCGTCAACCGTTCCATCGCATCTTAAACTTCTTACCGGGCCGGCACTAGGACCGGGGGAGGCTGCTGCTGCACTAGTGATAGTTAGACTTTCTTCAACATAGATGGCGGACAGAAATACTAGGAGAGAGGGGTAACCCTACACTGAACTGAATCAAAGATGGCGGACAGAAATACTAGAAGAGAGAGGGGTACCCCTACACAGAACTGAATCAAAGATGGCGGACAGAAATACTAGGATGGAAGCAAATGTAAGGGATTATAAAGTCATAACTAATCATGCAAAAACATGTACAGTTGACAGGAATGTTAGTTCATGTAGAGACAAACGATTATGCATTTTTTAAATCATAGTTAATTTACAAAAATCGTGATTTAGCCAGCTAGCTGACTAGCTAACATTAGCCAGCTAGCTGACTAGCTTTATGGGTGTTGTGACATGAGTATGAAATTGTAATTCTGGTTGTTTTAGGGACTCATGAAACAACCAGCAAACCAGGCTGTCGTTTTGGGAAACAGTGGATGTATAGAATCTAGCTAGCTGAAGATTTTACTGCAAATTGAATGTACAATTCTGTAAGTTTGCCTTGCTGATATTTGCCATGCAGATAGATGAAATAACGTAGCTAGCTATGTTCTTGCTTATTGTGCAGTGGATGATTAAAATCCCTGTATGCCCATGGATGTGTAGCTAGCTATCTAGCCGATCTGTGTATGGATCCAAACGTTTGGTATACATATTAGTTAAGAACCTAGCTATGAACCTCAGCTATCATAGCCAGTTGTATCAACTTCAAAACAGCCTGAATGACATTAATGAAGCCTATGGATTGAGTAGAATATAATATCATGTTGTGCCAAGGATGCAAGTCGTATATACATGTAGTTATTACCATGCATGAGATCCCCACATTGTAGCCTGTACATTTAATATATTCACTAATCATGTACTCTACCTTGGCAAATAAAGGTGCAGTTTAGGTATGAATGTCTTTGAGATTATTTTTCAGTCATATCCAATACCAGGAGTATCAAATTCCAGTCTTTGAATGACGCTGTCTGCATGTATGTATTACAATTATACACTTCAACAGTGTTTACCAATCTTGGTCCTGGGACATCAATGGTTACACATTGTAACTAATAAACTAGGAACAGGATTTAACTAGTTAATTCATATGTACAGAAATATAATGTTAAAAAACAGAACACTACACTTCCTATGCATCATGTAAATACTCCAACACCGGTTCATCTCAACATCTAATGCCCTTCATCTGCATTGATCTGATAAACACAGGATAGGTGGAGTATTTCATCACATTACACTTCATTTCAACCAGTAGAGAATGTGAAACGCTGTATTGAAAAACTCATTATCCAAGTGTTATAAATACAAGTTCAATCTGTCCTTCAATGCACATCTGTTGTGAATTATAAAAACAGAGGAAGAAAGAGGATGTGGAGAGAGAGGTGTAAAAGCCAGAAAGGGAAAGAGGTAAGCACATAGGAGCAGGGAAGGCAGCACATGATTAATGAATCACAGTGCTACATAAATATTCTCTCAGTTCATCACAATTACATAACAGTGTCTCTAGTCGGCCCACAGGTTATCTTAAAAGAGGGTGAGCTGGTGATGATGGGACTGGGGGTTGGCATCCTCTCACATCAAAACATATCTGCAGACGAGAGACAGATGGAGAGAGAGAGCATGTTTAAGCCTTGTGTTTTTATTCTAACATTGTTAATCATCAATCAGGAGGTGAAATGCAAAACTGACCTGGGATCATTAACTCTGGGACTACTGCATCTCTCTGTATTTCAATGTTAAGCATTTCTTTAATAATACTTCCTGTATAATATAAACTGACCTGGGATCATTAACTCTGGGACTACTGCATCTATCTGTATTTCAATATAAAGCATGTCTTTAAAAATACTTCCTGTATAATATAAACTGACCTGGGATCATTAACTCTGGGACTACTGCATCCATCTGTATTTCAATGTAAAGCATCTCTTTAATAATACTTCCTGTATAATATAAACTGACCTGGGATCATTAACTCGGTTTTTCTAATGACTGCCTTGCCTGGTTCACCAACTACTTTACAGACAGAGTTCAGTGTGTCAAATCGGAGGGCATGTTGTCCGGTCCTCTGGCAGTCTCTATGGGGGTACCACAGGGTTCAATTCTCGGGCCGACTCTTTTCTCTGTATACATCAATGATGTTGCTCTTGCTGCGGGCGATTCCCTGATCCACCTCTACGCAGACGACACCATTCTGTATACTTCCGGCCCTTCCCTGGACACTGTGCTATCTAACCTCCAAACGAGCTTCAATGCCATACAACACTCCTTCCGTGGCCTCCAACTGCTCTTAAACGCTAGTAAAACCAAATGCATGCTTTTCAACCGTTCGCTGCCTGCACCCGCACGCCCGACTAGCATCACCACCCTGGACGGTTCCGACCTAGAATATGTGGACATCTATAAGTACCTAGGTGTCTGGCTAGACTGCAAACTCTCCTTCCAGACTCATATCAAACATCTCCAATCCAAAATCAAATCTAGAGTCGGCTTTCTATTCCGCAACAAAGCCCCCTTCACTCACGCCGCCAAACTTACCCTAGTAAAACTGACTATCCTACCGATCCTCGACTTCGGCGATGTCATCTACAAAATAGCTTCCAATACTCTACTCAGCAAACTGGATGCAGTTTATCACAGTGCCATCCGTTTTGTTACTAAAGCACCTTATACGACCCACCACTGCGACCTGTATGCCCTAGTCGGCTGGCCCTCGCTACATGTTCGTCGTCAGACCCACTGGCTCCAGGTCATCTACAAGGCAATGCTAGGTAAAGTGCCGCCTTATCTCAGTTCACTGGTCACGATGGCTACACCCACCCGTAGCACGCGCTCCAGCAAGTGTATCTCACTGATCATCCCTAAAGCCAAAACCTCATTTGGACGCCTTTCCTTCCAGTTCTCTGCTGCCTGCGACTGGAACGAATTGCAAAAATCTCTGAAGTTGGAGACTTTTATCTCCCTCAACAACTTTAAAAATCTGCTATCCGAGCAGCTAACCGATCGCTGCAGCTGTACATAGTCCATCTGTAAACTACCCACCCAATTTACCTACCTCACCCCCATACTGCTTTTATTTATTTACTTTTCTGCTCTTTTGCACACCAGTATCTCTTCTTGCACATGATCATCTGATGATTTATCACTCCAGTGTTAATCTGCTAAATTGTAATTATTCGATTTATTGCCTACCTCATGCCTTTTGCACACATTGTATATAGATTCTCTTTTTTCTACCATGTTATTGACTTGTTTATTGTTTACTCCATGTGTAACTCTGTGTTGTTGTCTGTTCACACTGCTATGCTTTATCTTGGCCAGGTCGCAGTTGCAAATGAGAACTTGTTCTCAACTAACCTACCTGGTTAAATAAAGGTGAAATAAAAATAAATAAATAAAAACTCTGGGACTACTGCATCTATCTGTATTTCAATGTAAAGCATCTCTTTAATAATACTTCCTGTATAATATAAACTGACCTGGGATCATTAACTCTGGGACTACTGCATCTCTGTCTGTATTTCAATGTAAAGCATCTCTTTAATAATACTTCCTGTATAATATAAACTGACCTGGGATCATTAACTCTGGGACTACTGCATCTCTGTCTGTATTTCAATGTAAAGCATCTCTTTAATAATACTTCCTGTATAATATAAACTGACCTGGGATCATTAACTCCGGGACTACTGCATCTCTCTGTATTTCAATGTAAAGCATCTCTTTAATAATACTTCCTGTTGACCTGACCAAGTGACCTCTCACCTCTGACCATGCTGTGCCCTCTATGTAGCCAGTTCAGATGCAGGAGGGGTTCACCGACACAGCTGATATAACCTAGAGGATTTAGGGAGAAGGGGAGAGAGGGATGAAGTGGAGGAGAGAGACTGTTATTGAGAAAAGAAGGTAGTTAAAGCGACAGTGTTCAACAGGAATCTGTGTGTGGCCTCACCTGGTGTCCACACCACACTAAGTGGCTGCAGAGTACTTTATGCTGAAAAACATGAACGGACACACAAGGACAAACAATATAGCGTAGTTATAGAAATAATGAAGTGTCTTACTATTCTCCATGGTAGGCCCTCTTGCCTATTCTTTGAAGGTGGAAGGAGCCACAGTTATACACCTGAGCCTGCTTACTGCACAACACAATCCATCAATCAGATTGATACATGAGTGTGTAGGTGTGGGTTATAGGGTGTCTAATTGTTCTACATTTTTTCAATATGGGTGATTTAAAACAGGCTGTTTTGTTTTTGCACAGACATCACACCCTTACCTAAACAGCACCCTCACCTGAGAAGTAGAAATCAAAGGGAGAGAAACTGTGAATTGAATAACTGCAGTTGACATAGCTAAGTAAATGGAAGAATACTCTTATTGCAATGTGAATGGCTCTTAAAAGAGCCTTTGGTTGAGCATAGTGTAGTCTATGGTGTTGCCAGGGAACATCACCCTCTTAAAAGAGCCTTTGGTTGTGCATAGTGTAGTCTATGGTGTTGCCAGGGAACAGTACCCTCTTAAAAGAGCCTTTGGTTGTGCATAGTGTAGTCTATGGTGTTGCTAGGGAACAGCAACCTCTTTGAAGAGCCTTTGGTTGTGCATAGTGTAGTCTATGGTGTTGCCAGGGAACAGCACCCTCTTTGAAGAAGTAGGAGGTGAAGATCTCCTGCACACGGATTGCCTCTCTTGCTGCGTTGTGGGACCCCATCCTTGAAACATCCTGCAGAGCAGCAGACTCCTCCTCTGGGACACGGTGGCGAGCTGCAGATCCCCTCCTGGTCCTCGTGTCCATCCTCATGAAGTTACACAGGACACAGGTAGCCTTCACACACCTGAATTCCTCCAGGAGGCAGTCCCAGATGACCCTGGTCACCCAACCTTGCAGTGCCCTACACGTTAACTGTAGGCAATCATTTTGCAGGAATCTCCAGTTACAAGGTATCTGTAGGAATATGGAAGACAATGTAATTATTAGACTGTTACATCACCAGGTCATTGTGGATTACTAAAGTATAATATCCCTGATAACAAATCATGATAACATTGGATTGATAGATGCATGGGCACACATATGTACATGTGTAGCATGTGACAATAACCGGATCATATCAAGGATGGCATCACAAATGAATACATAAATACCACTTGAAGCTTGATGATTAGTTGATCATTTGAATCAGCTGTGCAGTGCTGAGGCAAAAACAACAATGTGCCTCTGAGTCCCCAGGACTGAGAACCACTGCTCTTCATTGGGACCTCTTCATATGTAGACTGCCTTTCATAGCGCTCTTTATCTGAGGACAGAAAACCTCACAAGAAACACACTTCATTATAGTAAAATTACACCACACTGAATATTATGTTACTATTATCTCCGTCCTCACTTCTAGTCACAGGAACTACACAAAAGTACCTGCCCTATCCAGAATAGCCTCCTCTTTCACTGACAGTTGGGGCTGCTATCCTTTCACCCTCCATGGCTGTTAGCTAGCTACCTACAAATGCTTTTGGAGTTTGTTTTTTACAGTGATAAATACATCAAGATAGCTAGCTAATATGAAGTTAGACAGCTGATGATATTTAATTCACTTAGCTATCTATCTATCTATACAGAATGTGAAGTTGGCTAGATAGCTAGCTAGCCAACTAGTTAGCTCATTTAGCAGCTCATTTGAGTTAGCCTGCACTGTAGCTAGTTAGCTAATAATACATCGTTGCTCCTTTACATTTTCCAAATCTATTTACTTACTTGAATAGGTTCTCCCAGCCATGTGGACAACTGGAAACAGGGCAGCAAAGTTTGTCACCAGAGAGTTTTAGAGGATATTACTATTGAACTATGTACCCATTTAATAACCAGACCTTCATACAAACTTGCTCTGCTGAATTCTTGACGGAGTCACAACGGGCAGCCTAAGCGGCATCTAGTCCATCTGCTGACTGGACGCAGTTGAGTAAAATGTAGATTTTATTTTCAGACAAAAAGTTAACTCTAGGGTACTCTCTAGGGATTCTTGAGACATCCCTACCCTAAACCCTTATTTACTTTAAGGAACTACTAAAATAGTGATTTTGTCAGACAGCATAGACAGCAGCTCTACACTTTATTGACTGACTGATCCAGTCATCCTTCCATCCCTCCTCAGCCTTCCTCTCCTCTGAAGACCCAGTGAGGGTGGAGCTCAGTCAGAGAGCTGTTGAGGGACTGGTTAGGAAGAACATTTCTACAGCCAGAAAGGTGAGAGGTCACACGTGGTTTAGACGGTAAATATTTTTGTCCCCTTAGCGGTTCACCACGTCAGCAAAAGGGAATATGTTCCATCATCTATGTTTATTTACATTAGTGCAAATTGTCCACTGATATTGGTGTAATTTCTCACCCCTTTTGGCTGTATGAAAGTTAATTTGCCCTCAGACACAAACATTTGTTCTTTGATATTATGAAGGTAATTTGTATCAAATGTACTTTTCCCCACTCATTCACCCCACTTCTTTACGTTGCTTATTTATATTCAGTGGCCTGACTGCATCCAGACTATGTCAAAGGCCCATCCTGGTAGATCTGAACCGAATTCAGCTTGGAGTGATCAGATAACAGAAGTCACATTTAGGTGCCAGGTGTAACTGAGGCCATAGATGCTCCATATCCATTACTTTGAATGTTTTATATAATATGACTCAATTTGTTTCTTTCTGTGTTGCAGGGGCAGTCAAGAAATGGAACGGCAAGGCCACAGAACATGACATAAGCAGAGCTGTGGGAGACCACCTCAAGCCCCTGGTAGAGCCGGGGGTGGTGTTTACCACTCCACCACACCTTCAGCAGGCTGGAAATCAGCCACAGTGGTTATAATGACCTGGTGGTTTTAATGACCTGTTGGTTATAATGACCTGGTGGTTATAATCACCTGGTGGTAATAATGACCTGGTGGTAATAATGACCTGGTGGTTATAATGACCTGGTGGTAATAATGACCTGGTGGTTACAATGACCTGGTGGTTATAATGACCTGGTGGTTATAATGACATGGTGGTAATAATGACCTGGTGGGTGTGGTTATAATGACCTGGTGGTTATAATGACCTGGTGGTAATAAAGACCTGGTGGTAATAATGACCTGGTGGTTATAATGACCTGGTGGTTATAATGACCTGGTGTTAATAATGACCTGGTGGTTATAATGACCTGGTGGTTATAATGACATGGTGGTAATAATGACCTGGTGGTTATAATGACCTGGTGGTAATAATGACCTGGTGGGTGTGGTTATAATGACCTGGTGGTTATAATGACCTGGTGGTTATAATTGTTACGCACGCCTCTATAAAGAGGGAACGCAACTCCCTGCTGCAACTCAACTCTCCGTGAAGCGAAAGAGATATGGACATGAGCAATTGATAATGTGGAAAAAAGCTGACACTTGTACATTATCAATTGCAATTTGTTCAAAGGAATAAGAAATTGCTTTAATGATGTGCACAAGTGACTAGATGATTTGGAATTTGTACAAGTAGTATCAAGAATTACACTTTTGATCTAAGAAATGCACCAAAGCGACTGAGGAAAACTGTAATCACTTTCCCAGTGGAATACAACCTAACAGACAAGAAGCCATTCTTTACAAAACAGTATGAATACAAACAATGGCAGGGCTGATTTGTGATGAAGAGGGTATGGGCCATTAACAAAGCCATCACCTACAGAGAGATGAACCTGGAGAAGAGTCCCCTAAGCAAGCTGGTCATTGTGCTCTGTTCACAAACATAAACACACCCCACAGAGCCCCTGGACAACAGCACAATTAGACCCAACCAAATCATGAGAAAACAAAAAGATAATTACTTGACACATTGGAAAGAATTAACAAAAAAACAGAGAAAACTAGAATGCTATTTGGCCCTAAACAGAGAGTACACAGTGGCAGAATACCTGACCACTGTGACTGACCCAAACTTAAGGAAAGCTTTGACTATGTACAGACTCAGTGAGCATAAATGTCAAATGTGTGATTTCATGAACTGGTACATACAAGAAAACCAGGTTTTAAAGTTCTGTTCAATAGCCATCCCATCATTACAAAACATTTGAAAGGCTAAGTCTATCATCTCCTGAGAAGTGGTAACTATTCACATGAACTTTTCAAAGAGGTTTGGTGCCCCCTGGTGGCTGAACCCGAGATCAATGAGAGATCTTGTCAGAAACAATGACAGAGTCCCACTTCTCAGCTATCTTTATTTACATCAAACTAAACTAACTGCTATCTTGAAATGTTGAAAAAGTGTTTTTAAATAATCCAGGCTGATCCCTCACCTTGATCACCTCTGGAGTTGAGGTTAACAGCCGAGGTAATTTTTATGATGAAAATGAAAAAAAAAAAAAAATGAATAATATAAATAAAATGAAGATGCAGCTGTCTTTGAAATGATCAAACTGAACACACTGCTATCTTGAAATGTTGAAAAAGTGTTTTTAAATAAATAAAAGATGTATATTTTGTCAGGCTGAATGTTTGAATATATGAGGTGATTTGAGTCATGCTTCTTCAGTAGTGGAATAAAGACAATTAGCATTTGAATGTTGTCAAGAAATACTGGAGTGATATCAGATTGTTAATAAAATTGATTAGTACAATTTATTATACTGCTTTCATGTGTGTATATACACAAACATCTGCAACAATGATCATATTACATGTATTTTTTTAAACAAGCAGCTTTTTCAACTTGTAGAAAACAGCTGGCTACATTTTGAAGTGCTGCATTTTGATTAAAGTGGGTCACCAACGCAGTAAGTGTAACACAGCTCTTTTTTTGTTAGTCACTTTTTGTTAAATAATACTCTTTCAATTCAGAGCCTGGATTTTCCCCTGAGGCTAATATCCATATCATGCTGCAATCAATTGAACAGGGCAAAGGATAAGGTAGGACATCATTAAAATACTCCTACAATGTTAAAACATTCTACATTGTGACATCATTAAAATACTCCTACTACAATGTTAAAACATTCTACATTGTGACATCATTAAAATACTCCTTCTACAATGTTAAAACATTCTACATTGTGACATTATTTCATTGATATCATGAAACAACTTCTTCATGTATGTATTTTCTGATGTTTGATCAGACACCTTTTATCAGAGTATCTCTTGTCACATTGATCACAGCGGAGAGGTTTCTCTCCTGTGTGTGTTCTCTGGTGTGAAGTCAGCTGGCCAGATGTAGGAAAACTCTTCTCACAATGATTACAACTATAAGGTTTCTCTCCTGTGTGTGTTCTCTGGTGTCGAATCAGATGGCTTGATGTAGTAAAACTCATCCCACATTGATCACAGATATAAGGTTTCTCTCCTGTGTGTGTTCTCTGGTGTAAAGTCAGCTGGCTAGATGAAGTAAAACTCATCCCACATTGATCACAGATATAAGGCTTCTCTCCTGTGTGTATTCTCTGGTGTATAGTCAGATGACCAGATGTAGTAAAACTCTTCCCACATTGACCACAGCTGTAAGGTTTCTCTCCTGTGTGTATTCTCTGGTGTAATGTCAGCTGGCCAGATCGACCAAAACTCTTCCCACATTGACCACAGCTATACGGTTTCTCTCCTGTGTGTATTCTCTGGTGTAGAGTCAGATGGCCAGATGTAGTAAAACTCTTCCCACATTGACCACAGCTGTAAGGTTTCTCTCCTGTGTGTGTTCTCTGGTGTGATATCAGGCTGGTTGACTGAGTAAAACTCTTCCCACATTGACCACAGCTATAAGGTGTCTCTCCTGTGTGTGTTCTCTGGTGTAGAGTCAGATTGCTAGATGTAGTAAAACTCTTCCCACATTGACCACAACTATAAGGTGTCTCTCCTGTGTGTGTTCTCTGGTGTATAGTCAGAGTGCTAGATGCACCAAAACTCTTCCCACATTGATCACAGCTATAAGGTTTCTCTCCTGTGTGTGTTCTCTGGTGTAATGTCAGAGAGCCAGATGTAGTAAAACTCTTCCCACATTGACCACAGCTATAAGGTTTCTCTCCTGTGTGTGTTCTCTGGTGTGATATCAGGCTGGTTGACTGAGTAAAACTCTTCCCACATTGACCACAGCTATAAGGTTTCTCTCCTGTGTGTATTCTCTGGTGTAAAGTCAGAGTGCCAGAATGACCAAAACTCTTCCCACATTGATCACAGCTGTAAGATTTCTCTCCTGTGTGTGTTCTCTGGTGTAGAGTCAGATGACCAGATGTAGTAAAACTCTTCCCACATTGACCACAGCTGTAAGGCTTCTCTCCTGTGTGTATTCTCTGGTGCACTGTCAGCTGTCCAGATTGACTAAAACTCTTCCCACATTGATCACAGCTATAAGGTTTCTCTCCTGTGTGTATTGTCTGGTGTTGAATCAGATGGCAAGATTGATCAAAACTCTTCCCACATTGAACACAGCTAAATGGTTTATCTCCTGTGTGTGTTCTCTGATGAATTGTAATGCCTGATGAGGTGAATCTCTTCCCACAGTCAGAGCAGCAATGAGATTTCTTCCCTGTGGGTCTCTGCTGGTGTTTCTGGAGGAGTTCTGATGTGGAGAGACTCTTCTCTGCCTCGTCAGCATCATGAGGTTGTTGAGGATTCCCAGAGGATCCACGATAGTCCCGTCTCTCTCCTGTGTGAACAACAAAGTCAAATGGTTCAAGGCCCACAACAGTGGAAATTCACTGTAAAAGGTGATGCCAACAGCGTAGCCATGATGTTGTACAACAACTGACGTCTGTAATGAATGTAATGATTTGACATTTGTCTTAAAATGAGCAACAATAATCATATTTTGTATTGTTTTCACATTAGTAGTAACATCGATGATTGAGCCAGATGACTTTTGGTCTCCAATATGGGCCCCTTTCTGTGTTTAATAAAATTGCGGCACGAGGGCGAAGCACATACAATCAAATTGTAGAAACACCTCCCTGCTAATGAGGAAACCACTAGTTATGGATGTAGTATATCTGGTAATGAGGAAACCGCTAGTTATGGATGTAGTATATCTGGTAATGAGGAAACCGATAGTTATGGATGTAGTATATCTGGTAATGAGGAAACCACTAGTTATGGATGTAGTATATCTGGTAATGAGGAAACCACTAGTTATGGATGTAGTATATCTGGTAATGAGGAAACCACTAGTTATAGATGTAGTATATCTGGTTGTAGAAACTCCTTCCCGCTAGTGAGGATAATAGTTATAGCAAAGATTTTAGTTTTTCACAAAGTATTCTGAATGTGAATGGGTGAAAACTCAGGGGAGTAGCCTCCATTTCCAGGTTGCTTACGAGTGCATTTCACACTACTTTGGATTATAATTGTAAGGCTCGTTTGAATGTCCTGCTTAATATAATGTTTGTGTGATCATCGCAAATCAACCGCTTTGTACTTAAAAAACCCTTCAACCAGTAAAATGCTCTTTGTCTTTTCCATCAGCCTGACAATGAGGGTTTGTACACTGTTTGCCAAATTGTCCCATAACTTCACCTAACAATAACATAGACCTACTGTAGGACCCATAACTTCACCTAACAATAACATAGACCTACTGTAGGAGCCATAACTTCACCTAACAACAAATATAGGAAAATAGCTCTGTGTGTTGTACAATAGCCTATCCATCAAGGAACAGTTCTCTACACATTATGAGCTAAGTATCTCTGTTTCCAAACAGACTAACGAGACCCTACAGTAAATCAAGCAGACAATAACACATTATAAACATCAATTTGTTAGGGATGTTGGATCCAACGTGGAGCACGGCATAACTGTCTTTACCAGAGTAATGAATGAAGAAGCACTTTGGTTGTTGTTGCATGTCGTGATGTTTGTCATGTGACTGGCATTCAGAAAATGATATCCTGGATCAGCTGATGATAGTTGAACATGTGACTAACTAAACAGCTACAGTATTAAGAATGATGTGTAATTATTGAAGAACCGTGTTAATGACAGTATCAATTTGGGTGTTGTCAAAGTTACGATTATTATTATTATTTTTAATTTATTTCAGCTTTATTTAACCAGGTAGGCCAGTTGAGAACAAGTTCTCATTTACAACTGCAACCTGGCCAAGATAAAGCAAAGCAGTGCAACAAAAACAACACAGAGTTACATGTGGGATAAACAAAAGTACAGTCAATAACACAATAGAAAAATGTATATACAGTGTGTGCAAATGGAGTACGGAGGTAAGGCAATAAATAGGCCATAGTAGCGAAGTAATTACAATTTAGCAAATTAACACTGGAGTGATAGATGTGCAGATGATGATGTGCAAGTAGAAATACTGGTGTGAAAAAGAGCAAAAAAAGTAAATAAAAACATGGGGACGAGGTAGGCGGTTGGATGAGCTATTTACAGATGGGCTGTGTACAGCTGCAGCGATCGGTATGCTGCTCAGATAGCTGATGCTTAAAGTTAGTGAGGGAGATATAAGTCTCCAACTTCAGCGATTTTTGCAATTCGTTCCAGTCATTGGCAGCAGAGAACTGGAAGGAAAGGCGGCCAAAGGAGGTGTTGGCTTTTGGGATGAACTGTGAGATATACATGCTGGAGCGCGTGCTACGGGTGGGTGTTGCTATGCTGACCATTGAGCTGAGATAAGGTGGAGCTTTACCTAGCAAAGACTTATAGATTGTTTTGCCGTTGAATATTTAGCGAGGGCCAGCCAACAAGAGCTTACAGGTCGCAGTGGTGGGTGGTATATAGGGCTTTAGTGACAAAACGGATGGCACTGATACACTGCTGGAGGCTATTTTGTAAATGACATCGCCGATCCGTTTTACGAGGGTGTTTGGCAGCATGAGTGAAGGAGGCTTTGTTGCGAAATAGGAAGCCAATTCTAGATTACATTTTGGATTGGAGATACTTACTGTGAGTCTGGAAGGAGAGTTTACAGTCTAGCCAGACACCTAGGTATTTGTAGTTGTCCAGAGTAGTGATGCTAGTCGGGTGGGCGGGTGCGGGCAGCAATCGGTTGAAGAGCATGCATTTAGTTTTCCTTGCTTTTAAGAGCAGTTGGAGGCCACAGAAGGAGTGTTGTATGGCATTGAAGCTCGTTTGGAGGTTTGTTAGTTGGTGAACCAGGCGAGTCAGTCTTTTGAGAAACCAAGGCTGTTGAGTCTGCCGATAAGAATACGGTGATTGACAGAGTCGAAAGCCTTGGCCAGGTCGATGAAGACGGCTGCACAGTACTACTGTCTTTTATTGATGGCGGTTATGATATCGTTTAGTACCTTGAGCGTGGCTGAGGTGCACCCATGACCAGCTCTGAAACCAGATTGCATAGCGGAGAAGGTACGGTGGGATTCGAAATGGTCGGTAATCTGTTTGTTAACTTGGCTTTCGAAGACCTTAGAAAGGCAGGGTAGAATAGATTTAGGTCTGTAGCAGTTTGGGTCTAGAGTGTCTCCCCCTTTGAAGAGGGGGATGACCGCAGCAGCTTTCCAATCTTTGGGAATCTCAGACGATACGAAAGAGAGGTTGAACAGACTAGTAATAGGGGTTGCAACAATTTCGGCAGATAATTTTAGAAAGGGTCCAGAATGTCAAGCCCGGCTGATTTGTAGGGGTCCAGATGTTGCAGCTCTTTCAGAACATCAGCTATCTAGATTTGGGTGAAGGAGAAATGGTGGGGGCTTTGGCGGGTTGCTGTTGAGGGTGCCGGGCAGTTGACCGGGGTAGGGGTAGCCAGGTGGAAAGCATGGCCAGCCGTAGAAAAATGCATATTGAAATTCTCAATTATAGTGGGACACTGGGTGAAGGAGAAGCTGGGGAGGTGGGCAGCTGGGATGAGGTGCTCTTATTCTCCATGGACTTTACAGTGTCCCAAAACTTTTTGGAGTTAGAGCTACAGGATGCAAATTTATATTTGAAAAAGTTAGCCTTTGCTTTCTTAACTGACTGTGTGTGTATTGGTTCCTGACTTCTCTGAAAAGTTGCATATCGCGGGGACTATTCGATGCTAGTGCAGTATGCCATAGGATGTTTTTGTGCTGGTCGAGGGCAGTCAGGTCTGGAGCGAACCAAGGGAAATATCTGTTCTTAGTTACACATTTTTTGAAAGGGGCATGCTTATTTAAGGTGGTGAGGAAATTACTTTTAAAGATTAACCAGGCATCCTCTACTGGCGGGATGAGGTCAAAATCCTTCCAAGATACCCGGGCCAGGTCGATTAGAAAGGACTGCTTGCAGAAGAGTTTAAATGAGCGTTTGACAGTGATGAGGGGTGGTCGTTTGACCGCGGACCCATAACGGATGCAGGCAATGATCGCTGAGATCCTGATTTAAAACAGCAGAGGTGTATTTGGAAGGCAAGTTGATCAGGATAATATCTATGAGGATGTCCATGTTTACGGATTTAGGGTTGTACCTGGTGGGTTCCTTGATAATTTGTGTGGGATTGAGGGCATCTAGCTTGGATTGTAGGACGGCCGGGGTGTTAAGCATATCCCAGTTTAGGTCACCTAATAGAACGGACTCTGAAGATAGATGGGGGGGCAATCAATTCACATATGGTGTCCAGGGCACAGCTGGGAGCTGAGGGGGGTCTATAACAGGTGGCAACAGTGAGAGACTTATTTCTGGAAAGATTAATTTTTAAAATTAGAAGCTCGAACTGTTTGGGCATGGACTGGAAAGTATGACAGAACTCTTTGCAAGCCATCTCTGCAGAAGATTGCAACTCTCTTTTTGACAGTTCTATCTTGACGGAAAATGTTGTAGTTGGGGATGGAAATTTCTGAATTTTTGGTGGCCTTCCTAAGCCAGGATTCAGACACGGCAAGGACATTAAGGTTGGCGGAGTGTGCTAAAGCAGTCAGTAAAACAAACTTAGGGAGGAGGCTTCTGATGTTAACATGCATGAAACCAAGGCTTTTTCGAATATTGAAGTCAACAAATGAGAGTGCCTGGGGACACACAGGGCCTGGGTTAACCTCTACATCACCCGAGGAACAGAGGAGTAGGATGAGGGTACGGCTAAAGGCTATCAGAACTGGTCGTCTAGTGCGTTGTGAAAAGAGAATAAAAGGAGCAGATTTCTGGGCGTGGTAGGATAGATTCAAGGCATAATGTACAGACAGGGGTATGGTAGGGTGCGAGTACAGTGGAGGTAAACCTAGGCATTGAGTGACGATAAGAGAGGCTGCATCTCTGGAGTTATGCTAGGTGAGGTCACCGCAAGTGTGGGAGTTGGGACAAAAAGAGCTCTCTGAGGCATGTTGAGTGGGACTAGGGGCTCCGCAGTAAAATAAAACAATGATAACTAAACAACAGTATACAAGGCATATTGACATTAGAGAGACATAAAGCGAGGCATAAAGCAAATCACAGGTGTTGATTGGGAGAGCTAGCTAAGACAACAACGGGTAAGAAAACAGTTAATCAGCTAAGACAACAGCAACATGTAAAATGGCAATGAATGGGCAGAGAGGGTCAGTTAACTACACACTGGGCCTGAGTTCTAGGCTGGGGCCGACAGATAAACAAAATAAACAAAATGGAGAACCGTGACTAATGAACAGTCCAGCAGGCATCAGCTATGTAGCCAAGTGATCATAGGGTCCAGTGAACAGCAATATATGAACCAGGGAAGCCGTTAGGTAGTCGTTACTATGCTAGCCGGGAGATGCGCCTGGCTCGAGGCTAACTGGTGCTAGCTTCGGGACAAGGGTGTCACCGACGTCTGGCAAAGGTTGAGGGCACATCTGACGGAATTGAGTCGGCAGACCAGTCGTGATGGATCGTCGGGGCTCTGTGTCGACAAAGGGTCCAGGCCAATTGGCAAAAGAGGTATTGTAGCTGGAGTAATTTGTTTGCTAGTCGGGAGATGCACCTGGCTTGAGGCTAACTGGTGCTAGCCACTATAGCCAATCCGGTGCAAAGGTCCAGAGCTTACGGCAGGAATCCGGTGATGTAGTGGCTTCTAGTCGTCTTAGTGAAGAGTCTGGGAGGCATCAGCTGTGTAGCGGAGTGATCATAGGGTCCACTAAGCAGGCCGGGAGATGGGCCTGGCTCAAGGCTAGCTTCAGGCTGGGCCACTAGGCTGTAGCAGCTAGCCAGCTGCGATTATCCGGTGTAATGGTCCAGAGCTTACGGCAGGAATACGGTGATGTAGTGGAGAAAAACAGTCTGATATGCTCAGGGTTGATATCGCGCAGTGCAGACTGGCAGGTATTATCCAGGCTAAAAGCGGCTGGTGTCTGAGCTAAAAAAAAAGGGAAAGGCCGCTAGCAGTGGCTAACAATAACTAAATAGCTAGTAGCTAATTAGCTTCTGATGGCTAGCTTCTGACGGAGGTTCTAGCTATAAGGTCTAAAAAAAATAGCAGATCCGTATCACATTGGGTGAGGCGGGTTGCCGGAAGGTATATGTAATTAAAAAAATGGAAAAAGAGATTGAAATATATTGCAAAATATACAAAAAAAGATAACATTTACAACAACAAACACGTCATACTGCTACACGCCATCTTGGATTACAAGATGACTCAGTTAAAAACCATTGGATTTAGCAAACTCTGAAATGATTTAGTATTTCTGTGCCCATGAAACTGTTATCCCAGCGTAGCATAAGGAGCCACTAATTGATAAGTAGGTCGAGTGCATTTCATATATATCCCGTATTTAAGTTGAAGTTCATCATATGACAAGCGTAACGTTATGACAATAACTACTGTTCCCTGAAGGAGGGAAACTAAGTACAACATACAATCAAATCCACGCCTTGCTGGAAGCCCCACCACCCACAGGTGATGAGGCTTGGATTTATTCTGCTCTTTAATACCGCTCTTCACCGACACAGGAAAGGGCGGGGACAAACAGGTGTTGTACCTCATTTCCCTCCTTCAGGGAAGTGAAATTATAATCAAAGTTACACTCCCTTTCAGTCATTCAACTTCGGTACAACACACTATGGGGAAATACATCATTCCCGATGCCGACCCAAACGGATACTAAATGAAACGGCCCCTGGCAGACCACCCAGACCTGACCCTACAAGATGCGTCAGTTTTGTCAATTTATTAATTGTCTTTTAATTGAAATAGTCCATCTATCTGTAGACTATTAGTCTACTACTGAAAACTTAAGTAGCAGAACGGCAGAATTTACGAAGTCCAGCAGCGGAGGGGCGAATCCCTCTGGTCAGGTTATGTTGACG
This sequence comes from Salvelinus namaycush, assembly GCF_016432855.1. NCBI lineage: Eukaryota > Metazoa > Chordata > Actinopteri > Salmoniformes > Salmonidae > Salvelinus > Salvelinus namaycush. The sequence goes on along the minus strand of NW_024061106.1, from coordinate 60,037 downwards.
AGCGGCTCCCTCTGGTCAGGTTATGTTGACGAGCGGCTCCCTCTGGTCAGGTTATGTTGACGAGCGGCTCCCTCTGGTCAGGTTATGTTGACGACCGGCTCCCTCTGGTCAGGTTATGTTGACGACCAGCTCCCTCTGATCAGGTTATGTTGACGACCGGCTCCCTCTGGTCATTTGTGTGTCATATTTATTTAATCAAACAGCATGCTTAAAGCCTCAGACAAGTTCAGCACATATAGATTTTATAAAAACACATGGGGCGATTGGTAGAAAGAACAGATGACTCTTGGTTGACCAAGATGTATTTTAGTTGGGGACAGCACTAGAACATGATTTTGGGGCTCCCAGGTGGCGCAGAGGACACTGCATCTCAGGGCTTGAGGCGCCACTACAGACACCCTGGATCAAATCCAGGCTGTATCACAACCGACCGTGATTGGGAGTCCCATAGGGCGTTGCACAATTGGCCCAGCGTCGTCCGGGTTAGGCAGTCATTGTAAATAAGAATTTGTTCTTAACTGACTTGCCTAGTTAAATAAAGGTTACATTTAAATAAATAAATAGTGATTCATGACAAACCATTTTTTACAAATCCGCCAAGGCACCAACTTTGAGAAGGGCTTAAAACAAAGGTTTCAAACCAATTCATGAATGTAATTGAATCTAGGTATGTCTTGCCTTTAATGTAAGGGCATGAAAAAAAACTGGCTGAATATTATACAATGACTTATCAACAGCTCTAATAATTTGCCCCCACAGGAAATCTTCACTGGCAATTCTAGAATATACTATATAGCCTAGAAACCTGGTTAAACTATCATTATGACATCATGGATGAATTCTAGAATATACTATATAGCCTAGAAACCTGGTTAAACTATCACTATGACATCATGGATGAATTCTAGAATATACTATATAGCCTAGAAACCTGGTTAAACTATCATTATGACATCATGGATGAATTCTAGAATATACTATATAGCCTAGAAACCTGGTTAAACTATCATTATGACATCATGGATGAATTCTAGAATATACTATATATCCTAGAAACCTGGTTAAACTATCATTATGACATCATGGATGAATTCTAGAATATACTATATAGCCTAGAAACCTGGTTAAACTATCATTATGACATCATGGATGAATTCTAGAATATACTATATATCCTAGAAACCTGGTTAAACTATCACTATGACATCATGGATGGCCAGTCCTTGTATTCATAGTGTAGTGTATTCAGGGGGTTGCCCTGAGCTGAACTCAAACCTGGGTCTAGTGACCGTCAAGCCAACACCTTATAACTGTTACGCCAAGATGTCTGAACTTCTTGACGAGATCGCTAGGTGTTGGGTTACGGTTGCTACAATAGCTTTCTCAATGAATTTGAGAGTGGTTACATTTCTCCAGCCCCCATCCCTTAGCTGTTTACCAAACCAAGTCTCTTGGCAGCCATTTTGTTGCTGTTTAAATCCTAGGTTGTCCCTTTAAAAAAGCCACACATCAATCAACCAATCTGAAGTTGAAACAATAACACAGCAGTCATTCCACCACTGTTTTGCTAATAAGATGATGATGGGCCTGGAGACATTTAACTACTCTCAAATTCATAGACAGACCTATGGATGCAAGGACTGACCATCCATGATATCAACATTATAGTTTTAACCATGTTGAGGCTGTTGATTTACATTGTTTCTAAACATTGGAGTAAAAAAAGCTTATTTGGGGTTCTGATGGGGAACAACAGTTGAACTAAGCTCATGAGGCATGTGTTATATTCTCCAAGAATCAATGGCTATTGCAGATTTCCCTTTTAACACCAAACATCAGTTCAACAACTGCAGAGTTTGTACCTCTGTATTTAAGACAGTACTTACCAGTGGTAATCACGGCCCGGTTTCTCAAAACCATCTTATGGCTAAGTTGATCTTTAGAACCACTGGATGCCTTAAATTGCGTTTGGGAAATCGGGCCCAGATATCCAGTCTCTTCCTCCTCTTCTTCCGATGAGACCGTAAACTCCCCATCCTCCGCTTTCACTTCAAAAACTGAATACTCCTCATCTTTTACTGTAACACCCTCCTCCTCTTTCACTCTGAACGCCTCTTCTTTCACTGTAACGTCTTCCTCTTCTTTCACTGAAACGTCTTTCTCTTCTTCTTTCAGGGTAACAACCTCACCCTCTACTTGTTTTTGTATTGTAACATCCTTCTCTTCCTCCTCCTCTTTGATGAGAGCTTCGTTCTCCGTCCAGCAGACCGTCTCTTCTTCAGCAGGAAGAGAGTAATTTAGTGAACTCATGGTCGGAAATGTTAGCTAGCTAGGCTAATGCTAACTTAACCAGCCCGCCAGCTGAATAATAACAACAACACCGTAAATATGAAATGAAATAGGATAACTAACTAACTAGACGACAGACAAGGGTTTAAAATACAGTGGCTAATATACACTAAAGCGTCTAAAGAGCTTTATGGGTTCGGCTATTTTGGCTAGCAAGCTACCGAGGTGGCGGACTAACTGTTGCTGTTGCTGAAAGAAGCGTTCCGTCCACTAGATTATACGTCACACTAACAGCATTGCGTTCCGTCCACTAGATTATACGTCACACTAACAGCATTGCCTTAAAATCGCACACCGCCATCTGCTGACTGGAGTGGGTAACGCTAAGTCTGAACCTCTGACTGCGATGGAGATGTGCGACTTTAAGACAATGACGCTAGTGTGACTTAAAATATATATTATAATGTTCAGACAAAAAGTTAGTGTAGGAAGCATGAGTTTTTACTCACCAGTGTAACAATACAGTGTGGTTAAAGACTTAGTAACTTAGTTGTGTTCACGATCTGGTTCCCTATAAGCACAACCAGTTATGTTTTTGAATTATCACATATGTATTAATTTATTTCGGGATTCTGGGTAACCCACAGCAGATTTATGGAGAATTGCTGTGGGTGAGTTCAAAATTGAATATTCCCGGGATAGAAATATATAAAGTTGACATTACATCATAAAATCCACCTTTTAAATCATACATTAGCAATTTATGTTTTAGTAACTACTGTTGTTGGTTTGGCGTCAAATAAGCCTCTCTTTATATGTTATTTGCCGAATCTCAGTTTTCCATGTGGGTTTTATGCTAAAGTTCCCTCTTTCAAGTTGGTATCTAACTGTAAAATGCATCTTCTTTAGGAGTGCTATTTTTACCCTTTCGACTACTGATCGTTCATCCACACTATGTGTCTCATCAATGCAGGTCATTTATGACAAATGTATGAAGTATATGTTTTATAAACTCATGAACACCAGCCAGTTTATTTGCCCGGTTTTGTTAGTTTAACTTCTTCGCCACCAGAGGGGGACATTGAGTCATTTTCCAGGTTAATTTGATATATTTTGATACTAAAATGGATGACAGTTTATTCTGATGGAGTGAATATGAGAAACATGTAAACAATTGATTCATTTATTATAGTAAATTAGGAATTAGTAGGAATGGTTAAATCCACTATACGATCACAATAACTTTGATAGACATTTCAATTGTTTTTTTGTTAGTATATTATAGGGCAGATTAATGTAGAATTGCTGTGGGAGTGCTATTTATACCCCGTCACTACTGATCATTCATCCATACTGTGTGTGTCCCATCATTGCAGCTTTGGAAATAAATGAACTATCCATCCATTGCTCCTTCCTGTGTTGACTCACTGACTTGAGAGACCAGGAAGGTCACACTAGCTCGATAGGTTGATATCTAGCTCAAGCTTCACCTCATGCTTTTCATTAACTGTGTGGTTGTGTTATCTAGTGGGAACCCGTTAGCACGGTGGGCTCTGGTGCGTTCTTGCCGTGGGCTCAAGACGACAGAGGAAATCAACCTGCTTGCTCCTTTTTGTTTTGTCAACTTTTCGATGGGGATGTTATGTTTGATACCGGAGGTACAAGGCATGCCTTGAAAGCATTCAACTTTAAAGCAGTGTGCTGATGCCTGTATCACTTTATCAGCAGCACGTCATCAATGACGTCTGAAGATTCATTTCATCGAACAACCACCTGATTGGTTTGGTATTGGGCCGGTTCGACACTGCAGGCGACTGACTGATTTACAAATCACCTTACATCATAAATAACTACTCATTATTATTTATAAATCAGTCAGCCAGTCACAGTTTACCCACAACGCAGCATGGATTTGATGCTCTCGAACACGGCCAGTGGTTTAATATATGACATAATGGCTACGCTGCTACGGCGTGGGACGTCATCTATAATAATTTGGCTGTTCTAAATTCTGTGTTGCTCAAAGCCTTGAGTAATGAACCTATTTTTGACACAATTGGCTGGAAAGCATCAATGCTTCAGGAAGCTTTGTTTCCCCATCACTACTTTTCAGCATGTTCTCTGTGAAGTAGACTATGGGAGTTCTGCAACTTTTACAACCTTGGCTTACTAATAGCGCGCTAGCTGAGTGACACCTGTAATCTTTATATTTTGGATTTTGGGGATTTTCCCTGCAATCATTCTGTATGTCTCTTTTGATCTGCAGTTATTTTTAGTTGGGTTTTGTTAGTTGGGTTCTAACTGGTCTCCGGTAGTTGGGCTCCAGCTCGCTGACCATAGCTAGTTGACTAAATAGCTAATGTTAGCTGGCTTGCTAAGATAACTGCATATAGCTAACATTCTTTGATATTTGGTTAGATGGCGTTATGCATTTCCAAAACTGTGGTTTACTTCAATCACTCAAGTCACGAGTGCAAACGATTGGTTTAATTTGAAGTTCTACATTTGAAGTTATTTCTGTTGTAGTTTACATCATAGGTAATAGGCTGGTCCTCCATATTACTTCACACCTAACTTTGGCATTCTTTGGAATTCTGATTGGTTTTATGTAATAAGGTATAACTTTGCATTGGGACTTAAAACATATATTTAATTTGATATTTTATAAACATACACATACAAATTACAACACCATACAAACATTAACTACATCACACCTGCCCAGACACACTAGAACACACCTCCATCTCCATTAACTACATCACACCTGCCCAGACCCACTAGAACACACCTCCATCTCCATTAACTACATCACACCTGCCCAGACCCACTATAACACACCTCCATCTCCATTAACTACATCACACCTGCCCAGACCCACTAGAACACACCTCCATCTCCATTAACTACATCACACCTGCCCAGACCCACTAGAACACACCTCCATCTCCATGAACTACATCACACCTGTCCAGACCCACTAGAACACACCCCCATCTCCATTAACTACATCACACCTGTCCAGACCCACTAGAACACACCTCCATCTCCATTAACTACATCACACCTGCCCAGACCCACTAGAACACACCTCCATCTCCATGAACTACATCACACCTGTCCAGACCCACTAGAACACACCCCCATCTCCATTAACTACATCACACCTGCCCAGACCCACTAGAACACACCCCAGTGGCGATTTTAGCATGTAAATCTTGGTGGGGCCTCCTCAACATTTTTTTAGATGCATGCCAGCAAGACAACACTTGCAAGATTTGCAGTAAGATGTTAACATGATCAGTCCAATCAAAGCTACTGTACATATAATGTGATTTGACATCATTTTATCTGTGGCCAATGACCTTGAGCCTTCTTGGAAGGCCACTTGTAATATAACTCTATGGCAGGACCCAAAGGGCTGACATTTCTACCTTTACTAAGGACATAAACTTCACCACGACGTAGTGTCCCCATGAGTGACAGAACACTGAGTCAATTACAGCGCAATGCTCCTATTTATTACAGCCCCATCACCAGAGAAAGCACTGAGCTAGGCTGAAACACCTGCAGCTACACCTACACCTTCAGCTAGGCTGAAACACCTGCAGCTACACCTACACCTTCAGCTAGGCTGAAACACCTGCAGCTACACCTACACCTTCAGCTAGGCTGAAACACCTGCAGCTACACCTACACCTTCAGCTAGGCTGAAACACCTGCAGCTACACCTACACCTTCAGCTAGGCTGAAACACCTTCAGCTACACCTACACCTTCAGCTAGGCTGAAACACCTTCAGCTACACTTACACCTTCAGCTAGGCTGAAACACCTGCAATTTGGAGCTTACTCAAGAAAACAAGAAAGATACCAAATTTATTAACTTAATGATATATATTATTTTTTACATTGTTTGTAAACTGATATGCGACACTAATTAATGCCAAAATAACATGCAAAAATTCTGGGGCTCTGCCCTGAATGACGGGTCGCCACTGACACACCCCCATCTCCAGCATCACTCTCCGCCATTTTATTTCTCTCCGTCGACCTTTACATTTTTAGATAATAAAGAATTTGACCTTTCCATTGAGTTAACAGTGGAGGATTGGTTGATTTCCAGGTTTTAAGAATAGTATTGAAGACGATTGATGAGAAAAGTATCGTCCAACCATCGGGTATCTCACTGCATCCTCATATGCCATGTCTTGAAATATACAGACAGACGGATTAAAAGTAATTTTACATTGTATAACTGTACTTCTGACAGCCAACTTTCTAACTCCGCCCATAACTTTATGACATCATAACATTCCCAGAAGGATTATTGAGTCATTGTTAGTTTTACACTGAAGACATGACTCTGCCATTGTGCTGTAGAATTTGTGAATTTTGTCTCTTGTATAATAAGGGACTATCATTTGTCCCAACATCACAGGCCACAGACTTTGATGCAGTTAAAGACTTCCAAAAGTGTTTCCGCAGTTTAAGATCAACTGAGTTTTTTTAATGGGGTTTCTCCCTGTGCACCTGCCAATGTAAATCCTTTGAACGAAAGACAAGTTACCAGACAGAACATATTGCTAATGTTCTTCCCATTAATAACCTGAATGGCAATTAACTTGTGGGCGGTTGTGGTGATGACGTCCTATTCGATGACATCGTCCATCAGGATTCCCCAAAAAAGAAGACGCTCTGGATTGATCACTGGAGTCAGATGTGAAGGAGGAGGTTGATCATCAGGAGTCAGATATGAAGGAGGAGGTTGATCATCAGGAGTCAGATGTGAAGGAGGAGGTTGATCATCAGGAGTCAGATGTGAAGGAGGAGGTTGATCATCAGGAGTCAGATGTGAAGGAGGAGGTTGATGATCAGGAGTCAGATGTGAAGGAGGAGGTTGATCATCAGGAGTCAGATGTGAAGGAGGAGGTTGATCATCAGGAGTCAGATGTGAAGGAGGAGGTTGATCATCAGGAGTCAGATGTGAAGGAGGAGGTTGATCATCAGTGAACCTCTAGGATTGTGGCTGGGCTGGCGTTTCCTCTTCCAGCTTGATCATATATTTGGATACATTGAATGTTGATATTGTGAATCTATGTTATATATTTGTACCTCCTGTTTCATGAAGTGATGTCACTAAGTACTGCCCCTATATATAAAATGCATTCTGAAAGCATTCAGACCCCTTCACTTTTTCCACATTTTGTTACGTTACAGCCTTATTCTAAAATTGCTTAAATCTTTTTCCCCTCATCAATCTACACAATAACCAATAATGACATCACAATACCCCATAAGACATCACATTGCCCCATAATGACATCACAATACCCCATAATGACAAAGCAAAAACAGGTAAATAAATGAAAAAATTAGATTCTAAAAAACAAGGACCCCAAACTTTTGAACGGTAGTGTACATCTCCATGATGTATTGTTAAACCATGTAGGAGCAGTATAGACCTAGTCTGTTCATTATATACATCTACATGATGTATTGTTACACCACGTAGGAGCAGTATAGACCTAGTCTGTTCATTATGTACATCCACATGATGTATTGTTACACCATGTAGGAGCAGTATAGACCTAGTCTGTTCATTATATACATCTACATGATGTATTGTTACACCACGTTGGAGCAGTATAGACCTAGTCTGTTCATTACATACATCTACATGATGTATTGTTACACCATGTAGGAGCAGTATGGACCTAGTCTGTTCATTATATACATCTACATGATGTATTGTTACACCATGTAGGAGCAGTATAGACCTAGTCTGTTCATTATATACATCTACATGATGTATTGTTACACCATGTAAGAGCAGTATAGACTTAGTCTGTTCATTATATACATCTATATGATGTATTGTTACACCATGTAGGAGCAGTATAGACCTACAGTAGCTAGCTACTTAATGAAACTGCCTTAAATATGCTGTGGTAAACATTTTTTATTCGCACTAATCAATCAACACATTCCTGTCTTTGTATGTCTCAATATAATGGTATTATTTAATTAAATCCATTTAAAATAATCTTTGTCTGAAAATAAAATATGATCCTCAACTGCGTTTCCCCTCCAGTCAGCAGACGGCGATGTGCGTCTTTCAGGCGTCGCTGCCAGCGTGACGTATAATCTAGTGGACGGTTCTTCCTAAACAGCTCGTCAACCACCTCGGTAGCTTGCTAGCCAACATTCACGAAAGATTCAAGCTATTTAGACGCTTTCGGTGTATATTAGCTACTGTGTTTTAGCCACACTTCTGTCGTATCTACTTGTTAACCTATTTAATTTAATATTACGTTATTTGTTATTAGTCAGCTATAGTAGCTGGCTGGTTAAGTTAGCACTAGGCTAGTCGCTAATGATAGCTAGCTAGCTAACATCCCCGAACATGAGCTCCCTAAACTACTCCCCTCTTGTTAAAGAAGAGGCGGTCTGCTGGACGGAGAAAGGAGGTCTGTGGCTGAACGTTGTCGTGAAAGAGGAGGAGGAAGAGGAGGATGTCACAGTAAAACAAGAAGTAGTGGGTGAGGCTGTTACAGTGAAAGAAGAAGAGAAAGACGTTTCAGTGAAAGAAGAGGAAGACGCGTTCAGAGTTAAAGAGGAGGAAGATGAGAAAGAGGAGGATGTAGTTTTTGGTGTGAAAGAAGAGGTTGGAGATCCGTTTAACACCAGTAAGTACCGTCTCTGCAGTCGTTGAACCAATATGCAGTAAAGGGGTTCTACACTTTAATGTTGTTCTGTAGGAATGGCTGAAGCTACACTGTAACGTGTAGAACATCAAGAGTGGACCATCAACAAAACGTTAACAATTGATCAAATGCATCCAATGACAATGCCTGAAATAATGTAGTCCTCAATATCTCCTATTAGATTAGCCTAATATGTAGTGTTAAAACGGCAATCAGCAGTTGTTACATCCATTTTGGGACTTATACATTAATGATATGTACCCATTGTTTCTTTAAGAATTCACTTATAAATGCCTCATGAGCTTAGTTCAACTGTTGTACCCCATCAGAACCCAAAATATGAGCTTTTTTTTACTCCAATGTATGTCAGTAAATATAAACAAACACTGTATATCCTCAAAGCATGGTTAAAACTATAATGTTGGTATCATGGATGGTTGCATTTCTCCAGCCCCATCCCTCAGCTTTTTACCGAAACGGGCAGGGAGTACGCTTTGTTATTGTTTCTACTGCTGATTCTCTGCCCCCGTTACTCCTCAAAATAATTTCACATAATACTTTCATATCACATAACAATTATTTCACACAATACTTTCATATCACATCAAAATAATTTAAAATACTTTAACATCAAAATAATTTCACACAATACTTTCATATCACATCTAAATAGGTAACCAGTCTGTATAGATAGATAGCTAAGGTAATTAAATATCACCAGCTACCTAACTTCATATTAGCTATCTTGATGTATTTATCACTGTAAAAAACTAACTCCAAATGCATTTGTAGGTAGCTAGCTACCAGCCATGGAGGAGGGTGAAAGGATAGCAGCCCCAACTGTCAGTGAGAGAGGAGGCTATTCTGGATAGGGCAGGTACTTTTGTGTAGTTCCTGTCCCTAGAAGTGAGGACGGAGATAATAGTAACATAATATTCAGTGTGGTGTAATTTGACTATAATGAAGTGTGTTTCTTGTGAGGTTTTCTGTCCTCAGATAAAGAGCGCTATGAAAGCCAGTCTACATATGAAGAAGTCCCAATGAAGAGCAGTGGTTCTCAGTCCTGGGGACTCAAAGAGGCACATTGTTGTTTTTGTCTCAGCACTGCACAGCTGATTCAAATGATCAACTCATCATCAAGCTTCAAGAGGTATTTATGTATTCATTTGTGATGCCATCCTTGATATGATCCTGTTATTGTCACATGCTACACATGTACATATGTGTGCCCATGGATCTATCAATCCAATGTTATCATGATTTGTTATCAGGGATATTATACTTTAGTAATCCACAATGACCTGGTGATGTAACAGTCTAATAATTACATTGTCTTCCATATTCCTACAGATACCTTGTAACTGGAGATTCCTTCAAAACGATTGCCTACAGTTACCGTGTAGGGCACTGCAAGGTTGGGTGACCAGGGTCATCTGGGACTGCCTCCTGGAGGAATTCAGATGTGTGAAGGCTACCTGTGTCCTGTGTAACTTCATGAGGATGGACACGAGGACCAGGACGGGATCTGCAGCTCGCCACCGTGTCCCAGAGGAGGAGTCTGCTGCACTGCAGGATGTTTCAAGGATGGGGTCCCACAACGCAGCAAGAGAGGCAATCCATGTGCAGGAGATCTTCACCTCCTACTTCTTCAAAGAGGGTGCTGTTCCCTGGCAACACCATAGACTACACTATGCACAACCAAAGGCTCTTCAAAGAGGTTGCTGTTCCCTAGCAACACCATAGACTACACTATGCACAACCAAAGGCTATTTTAAGAGCCATCCACATTACAATAAGAGTATTCTTCCATTTACTTAGCTATGTCAACTGCAGTTATTCAATTCATAGTTTCTCTCCCTTTGATTTCTACTTCTCAGGTGAGGGTGCTGTTTAGGTAAGGGTGTGATGTCTGTGCCAAAACAAAACAGGCTGTTTTAAATCACCCATATTGAAAAAATGTAGAACAATTAGACACCCTATAACCCACACCTACACACTCATGTATCAATCTGATTGATGGATTGTGTTGTGCAGTAAGCAGGCTCAGGTGTATAACTACGCTATATTGTTTGTCCTGCAGCCACTTAGTGTGGTGTGGACACTAGGTGAGGCCACACAGATTCCTGTTCTCCCAGATTCCCTTCTCCCTAAATCCTCTAGGTTATATCAGCTGTGTCGGTGAACCCCTCCTGCATCTGAACTGGCTGCATAGAGGGCACAGCATGGTCAGAGGTGAGAGGTCACTTGGTCAGGTCAACAGGAAGAATTATTAAAGATATGCTTTACATTGAAATACAGATAGATGCAGTAGTCCCAGAGTTAATGATCCCAGGTCAGTTTATATTATACAGGAAGTATTATTAAAGAGATGCTTTACATTGAAATACAGATAGATGCAGTAGTCCCAGAGTTAATGATCCCAGGTCAGTTTTGCATTTCACCTCCTGATTGATGACTAACAATGTTAGAATAAAAACTAAAAACACAAGGCTTAAACATGCTCTCGTTCTCCATCTGTCTCTCGTCTGCAGATATGTTTTGATGTGAGAGGATGCCAACCCCCAGTCCCATCATCGCCACCTCAGCTGCTTTTAAGATAACCTGTGGGCCGACTAGAGACACTGTTATGTAATTGTGATGAACTGAGAGAATATTTATGTAGCACTGTGATACATTAATCATGTGCTGCCTTCCCTGCTCCTATGTGCTTACCTCTTTCCCTTTCTGTCTTTTACACCTCTCTCTCCACCTCCTCTTTCTTCCTCTGTTTTTATAATTCACAACAGATGTGCATTGAAGTACAGATTGAACTTGTATTTATAACACTTGGATAATGAGCTTTTCAATCAAGCGTTTCACATTCTCTACTGGTTGAAATGAAGTGTAATGTGATGAAATACTCCACCTATCCTGTGTTTATCAGATCAATGCAGATGAAGGGCATTAGATGTTGAGATGAACCGGTGTTGGAGTATTTACATGATGCATAGGAAGTGTAGTGTTCTGTTTTTAACATTATATTTCTGTATATATGAATTAACTAGTTAAATCCTGTTTCTAGTCTATTAGTTACAATGTGTAACCATTGATGTCCCAGGACCAAGATTGGTAAACACTGTTGAATTGTAATACATACATGCAGACACAGCGTCATTCAAAGACTGGAATTTGATACTCCTGGTATTGGATATGACTGAAAAATAATCTCAAAGACATTCATACCTAAACTGCACCTTTATTTGCCATGGTAGAGTACATGATCAGTGAATATATTAAATGTACAGGCTACAATGTGGGGATCTCATGCATGGTAATAACTACATGTATATACGACTTGCATCCTTGGCACAACATGATATTATAATCTACTCAATCCATAGGCTTCATTAATGTCATTCAGGCTGTTTTGAAGTTGATACAACTGGCTATGATAGCTGAGGTTCATAGCTAGGTTCTGAACTAATATGTATACCAAACGTTTGGGTCCATACACAGATCGGCTAGATAGCTAGCCACACATCCATGGGCATACAGGGATTTTAATAATCCACTGCACAATAAGCAAGAACATAGTTAGCTACGTTATTTCATCTATCTGCATGGCAAATATCAGCAAGGAAAGCTTACAAAATTGTACATTAAATTTGCAGTAAATTCTTCAGCTAGCTAGATTCTATACATCCACTGTTTTCCAAAACGACAGTCTGGTTTGCTGGTTGTTTCAGGAGTCCCTAAAACAACCAGAATTACAATTTCATACTCATGTCACAACACCCATAAAGCTAGCCAGCTAGCTGGCTAATGTTAGCTAGTCAGCTAGCTGGCTAATGTTAGCTAGTCAGCTAGTTGGCTAATGTTAGCTAGTCAGCTAGCTGGCTAATGTTACCTAGTCAGCTAGCTGGCTAATGTTAGCTGGGTCAGCTAGCTGGCTAATGTTAGCTAGTCAGCTAGTTGGCTAATGTTAGCTAGTCAGCTAGCTGGCTAATGTTAGCTAGTCAGCTAGCTGGCTAATGTTAGCTAGTCAGCTAGCTTGCTAAATCACGATTTTTGGAAATGAACTTTATGATAAAAAAAATGCATAATCGTTTGTCTCTACATTAACTAACATTCCTGTCAACTGTGCATGTTTTTGCATGATTCGTTTTGACGTTATAATCACTTACATTTGCTTCCATCTTAGTACTGTTGTCCACCATCTTTGATCCAGTTCAGTTCTGTGTAGTGGTACCCCTCTCTCGAAGTATTTCTTTCAGCCATCTTTGCTGAAGAAAGTCTAACAATCACTAGTGAAGCAGCAGCCTCCCCCGGTCCTAGTGCCGGCCCGTTAAGAAGTTTAAGATGCGATGGAATGGTTGACGAAAAAAATAAATCACAGAAAAAATATATAGACTGATATTGATTTATTCAGGGGGGGGGGGCTAATTAATATTTTAGTTCTAGCGACGTCTCTGGTTCCTACCCTTTAACTTTTTGTCTGAAAATGAAATATACATTTTACTCAACTACCCAATCCAGTCAGCAGTGTGGGAATTTAAGGCGACGCTGTTGGTGTGACGTATAATTTAGTGGACGGAACGCTTCTTTTAGCAGCAGCAATAGTTAGTCAGACACCTCGGTAGCTTGCTGGACACAATAGCCGAACCAATAAAGCTCTTTAGATGCTTTCGTTTTTTTTTATTAGCCACTGTGTTTTAAAACAACTTCTGTCGTCTTGGTTAGTTATCCGATTTAATTTCATATTTACGGTGTTGTTGTTATCAGTCAGCTGGCGGGCTGGTTAAGTTAGCATTAGCCTAGCTAGCTAACATCCCCGACCATGCGGTCACTAAGCTACTCTTCTCCTGCTAAAGATAATATCTGCTGGATGGAGAAAGAAGCTCTGATCTTTCTGGTGAAAGAGGAGAAGGAAGAGGAGGATGTCACAGTAAAACAAGAAGTAGAGGATGAGGCTGTTACAGTGAAAGAAGAAGAGAAAGACGTTACAGTAAAAGAAGAGGAAGAGAAAGGGGATGATGCCGTAATTGGAGTGAAAGAGGAGGAAGGGGAGATGACTGTCACATCGAAAAAGGAGAACGAGGAGGAAACTGGGTGTCTGAGGCCGGTTTCCCAAACGCATCTTAAGGCATCCAACGATGAAATTAGCCGTAAGATGGTTTTGAGAAACAGCGTCCTGATTAATACTAGTAAGTACTGTCTTAAATACCAAACTCAGCAGTTGTTGAACTGATGTGTGGCGTTAAAGGGGAAATATGCAATTGCTACATCAATTTTTGGACTTTTAAATTATTTATATATAGCCATTGATTCTTGAAGAATATAACACATGCCTCATGAGCTTAGTTAAACTGTTGTAGCCCATCAGAACACCAAATAAGCTTTTTTTACTCCAATGTTTAGAAACAATGTAAACCAACACTGTATCGCCTCAACATGGTTAAAACTATAATGTTGATATCATGGATGGTCTCTCTATGAATTTGAAAGTAGTTACATTTCTCTTATTACCAAAACAGTGGTGGAAAGATTTTTTAAACCGCAACAAAATGGCTGCTCAGAAACTTGGTTTGGTAAACAGCTGAGGGATGGGGGCTGGAGAAATGTAACCACTCTCAAATTCATAGAGAAAGACATTGTAGCAACCTTCATGCTATCCCCTGAATTCACTACACTATGAATACAAAGACTGGCCATCCATGAGGTCAAAATTGTTGTTTTAAACAGAATTCTAGGCTATATAGTATATTCTAGAATTCATCCATGATGTCATAATGATAGTTTAACCAGGTTTCTAGGCTATATAGTATATTCTAGAATTCATCCATGATGTCATAATGATAGTTTAACCAGGTTTCTAGGCTATATAGTATATTCTAGAATTACCAGTGTATATTTCCTGTGGGGGTCAAATTATTAGAGCTGTTGATAAGTCATTGTATAATATTCAGCAAATTTTTTTTATGCCCTTACTTTAAAGGCAAGACATACCTAGATGCAATTACATTCATGAATTGGCTTGAAACCTTTGTTTTAAACCCTTCTCAAAGTTGTTGCTGTAAGTTGTCTGATGCTTTAAGCATGCTGTTTGATTAAATAATTACAGATACACAAGTTACTCGAGGGAGCCAGTCGTCAATATAACCGAGAAAAACTCCGGCTGCTACTGGACTTTGTAAATTCTGTCGTTATGCTCCTGAAGTTTTCAGTAATTAACTACACCAGCGGTCGTCAAACGTTTCCATTTAGAGTGACAATGTATCTGACCATTTCTACCGATCTGCGTGCCAGTTATGATTTTCATATGCACATTTTTGTGGAACAGTTTCATTTAATTTGTAATAGTATCTCAAAATCAGTGTCTGTGATTAATCTACATTCTATCAAATCTAAATGAAAATTTTACAAATCTAAAAGTAACTTTAATTGCCAACTATGTAAAAAAAAATTGCCGACATAACAAATAAAAACATTGCATTCTGCAGGTAGAAAATATATCCTGATAAAAATAAATATCCTAGAAATCACATTGGCTGCTCATGGCCTGTCTACAACAAACTTTAAACATTGTATCAACTATCAACTGGGTCCTCCGAAACTTGTGATAGCAAGCTTGCGACATTGTATAAAATATTCTGGGCCCTCAGAGTTTCCCGCGCCAGTGAGTTCGGGACAGACACAGCTGTTGGTTATTTGTGCAAAGGATAAGAAGTAATCAGGTATTTTATGACATTTCCACTGGATCAGAGAATTACATTTTTTTCCTTTCATGCAGAGTGGAAATATTTTACTAAAATACTTTGAGGAACTAATGTCGTACGCAATTGATTTTGATTAGACTTTGTTTACTTGCTGTTTGAGATGAATAAAGCAAAAAGTTGCTTTGAGAAGCTCCACAACTCATTAGTGGTGGTGCGTTAAGACAATCTGAAATACTATCAGACATCCCCCAAATGGGCACATTTATAGGCCTACATTTGTGCTCAGGACAGGTAGACTAGTCCTACTTCTATATGTGTAATCAGGTAGACTAGTCCTACTTCTATATGCGTAATTAGGTGTGCGTCCTTACTCAACATTGACAGGAGTGTTTCAAACAAAAGACAATGAGGTCTGGGTGGTCTGCCAGGAGCCGTTTCATTTAGTATCCGTTTGCGTCGGCATGGGGAATGATTGTCTTTTCCCATAGTATGTTGTATCGAAGTTGACCGACGAAGGGAGTGTAACTTTATGACTATTGTTGGATTCTAAACTACATTGAGATATTAAAGACATGATAGATCAGACACAGAGTATATAAAGGGGTGAGATCTGTAGAAAGACAGTGGCTGTGGAATGTGCTGGGTGGACGGGAGGAAATCACAGGATTGCTATAGGGGAAGCGGATGGACATCTGTGGATTAGGCGAAGGAGGGGTTGAGGTCAGGAAGTCGGGTCAGATCCCCTGAAGGGAGTAATAAGGGTTTAGTATCCTGTTATCGTCTTCCTGTCGAGCCAGGAGATGTAAGGATTGGAGAGAAGGAGGGGTGTCCAAAGTGGGGTGTATATACTTGTGATGGTGAGAACATGTTTTTGTCTGAACTACGGCTGTAACGACCCTTTGGGAAGAATTAAACTTGGTTAACCTGTTTGGGCTGCAAGCCCTTCACCGGTACACTTATGACAACATCCAGCTCAGGTGCAGGGCGCGAAATTCAAAATCTATTTTTTTTAAATATTTAACTTTCACACATTAACAAGTCCAATACAGCATTTGAAAGATAAACATCTTGTCAATCTAGCCAACATGTCCGATTTTTTAAATGTTTTACAGAGAAAACACCACATATATTTATGTTAGCTCACCACCAAATAAAAAAGTGGACAGACAAGTAGGAGCAGCACAAGTATGATTCAAGTAGCATGCACAAGCCAACCTAACTAACCTAGAACCAACCTAAACAACCTAGAAAAAACTACCTCAGATGACAGTCCTATAACATGTTACACAATAAATCTATGTTTTGTTCATAAAATGTGCATATTTTAGCTATAAATCAGTTTTACATTACTGCTACCATCATAGCTACCATCATAGCTACAGTCAGAAATAGCACGGGAGTAGCCAGAGAAAATACAGACACCAACGTCAACTACTAATTATACATCATAAAACATTTCAGAAAAATATATGGTGGATAGCTAATGAAAGACAAAGATCGTGTGAATAGAGCCAATATTTCCGATTTTTGAAGTGTTTTACAGCGAAAACACAATATCGTTATATTAGCTTACTACATTAGCTAGCACACGGCAGCATTGATTCTAGTCAAACGGTAGCATAGCACAGTTCGACAGATATATGAAAAAGCATCCCAAATTGGGTCCTTATCTTTGTTGATATTCCATCAGAATGTTGTAAAGGGGTCCATTGTCCAGTACAGTCTTTGTTTGGGATCCAGAACGAACTATTTCCCTCTTGAATTAGCAAGCACACTGGCCGTGCGGCGCTAACCTCTCTTTCTTCAAACAATTCTTGCGTCGCATCACGTCTAAAGTCCAGAATAAATTTCAATAATATAATTAAACTATATTGAAAAAACATACTTTAGGATGATTTTGTGACATGTATCAAATAATATCGAAGCCAGAGCTCATATTCACCTTTAACGAGCCCATTCCAGGAGCCGAGTCCATGTTCTAATTCGTGCCCAGAAAAAAATATAAAGTGCGCAGGTCTCACTCCAAGATGTTGTGTTCAGTCCCTGGACGAGATATTCAAGTCCTTTCTGCTCTCACTTCCGCATGACACCCAGATGAAGGCGTATGACGTGTTTCTACGGTCCTAAGTGACATGACCTTTTATAGACACGCTCTTAAAGAGAGACATCGCATTTGGAAATCTCAATTCCGGATAGGAAATGGGCTGTAAAAATAGTTCTGTTCCACTTAGAGAAATAATTCAAACGTTTTTAGAAACTAGAGACTGTTTTCTATCCAATAGTAGTAAATATATGCATATTGTAAGATCAAAAATTTCTTAAGAGGCCGTTTGAAAATGTGCACATATTTTCCAGTTTTTTCAATATTTTTCAATATGTATTTCTATTAGCTAACCACGATAGCAAAAGACAATAATATGCATATATTAGCATCTGGGACAGAGTAGGAGGCAGTTCACTCTGGGCACGCTATTCATCCAAAAGTGAAAATGCTGCCCCCTATCCCATAAAGGTTAACAAACCTCCAAACGAGCTTCAATGCCATACAACACTCCTTCCGTGGCCTCCAACTGCTCTTAAACGCTAGTAAAACTAAATGTATGCCCTTCAACCGATCGCTGCCCGTACCCGCCCGTCCAGCATGACTACTCTGGAAGGTTCTGACTTAGAATATGTGGACAACTATAAATACCTAGGTGTCTGGTTAGACTGTAAACTCTCCTTCCAGACTAATATTAAGCATTTCCAATCCAAAATTAATTCTAGATTTGGCTTCCTATTTTGCAACAAAGCCTCCTTCACTCACGCTGCCGAACATACCCTCGTAAAACTGACTATCCTACCGATCCTTGACTTCAGTGATGTAATTTTCAAAATAGCCTCCAACACTCTACACAGCAAACTGGATGCAGTCTATCACAGTGCCATCCGTTTTGTCACCATATCCCTATCTACCACTGCTCTCGTCGGCTGGCCCTCGCTACATATTCGTCTCCAAACCCACTGGCTCCAGGTCATCTATAAGTCTTTGCTAGGTAAAGCTCCGCCTTAACTCAGCTCACTGGTCACCATAGCAACACCCATCCGTAGCACGTGCTCCAGGAAGTATATCTCACTGGTCATCCCCAAAGCCAACACCTATTTTGGCCACCTTTCCTTCCAGTTCTCTGCTGCCAATGACTGGAACGAATTGCAAAAATCGCTGAAGCTGGAGACTCTCCCTCACTAACTTTAAGCATCAGCTATCTGAGCAGCTTACCGATCGCTGCAGCTGTACACAGCCCATCTGTAAATAGCCCATCCAACTACCTACCTCATCCTGCTACTATGGCCTATTTATTGCCTTACCTCCTTACTCCATTTGCACACACTGTATATAGACTTTCTATTGTGTTATTGACTGTACGTTTGTTTATCCCACGTGTAACTCTGTTGTTTTTGTCTCACTGCTTTGCTTTATCTTGGCAGGTCACAGTTGTAAATGAGAACTTGTTCTCGACTGGCCTACCGGGTTAAATAAAGGTGAAATACAAAGAAATCTTAACTTTTATAGCAACACCCAAACGTATACTGTCACTAATGCGGTTCTTCAATAATTACACATAATTCTTAATACTGTAGCAAACATTTATATTAAGCAGGACATTCAAACGAGCCTTACAATTATAATCCAAAGTAGTGTGAAATGTACTCATAATCAACCTGGAAATAGAGGTTACTCCCCTGAGTTTTCCCCTATTCACATTCAGAATACATTGTGAAAAACTAAAAGCTATGCTCACCATTTTTGCTCCAGGCAGATATACTACATCCATAACTAGTGGTTTCCTCATTACCAGATATACTACATCCATATCTAGTGGTTTCCTCATTACCAGATATACTACATCCATAACTAGTGGTTTCCTCATTAGCAGATATACTACATCCATTACTATCGGTTTCCTCATTAGCAGGGAGGAGTTTCTGCAATCAATTTGTGTGCGCATCGCCCTTGTGCCGCAATTTTATTAAACACAGAAAGGGGCCTATATTGGAGACCAAAAGTTGTCTGGCACACTGCTTAGAGTTTCAACAACATGAATAACTTATTTCTAGCCTACAATCATCGATGTTACTACTAAAATATGACTATTCTTGCTCATTTTAAGACAATTGTCAAATAATTTTAGCATTCATTACAGACCTTAATTGTTGTACAACATCATGGCTACGCTGTTGGCATCACCTTTTACAGTGGATTTCCACTGTTGTGGGCCTTTAATCATCTGGCTTTGTTGTTCACTCAGGAGAGATACGGGACTATCGTGGATCTTCTGTGGAGCCTAAACAACCTCATGATGCTGACGAGGCAGAGAAGAGTCTCTCCAGATCAGAACGCCTCAATAAACACCTGCAGAGCTCCACAGGGAAGAGAACTCACTGCTGCTCTGACTGTGGGAAGAGATGCACCTCATCAGGCATGAAAATTCATCAAAGGATCCACACAGGAGAGAAACCTTATAGCTGTGTTCAATGTAGGAAGAGTTTTACTGCATCTAGCAATCTGACATTACACCAGAGAACACACACAGGAGAGAAATCTTATAGCTGTGATCAATGTGGGAAGAGTTTTGTTCGATTTGGCCACCTGACTATACACCAGAGAACACACACAGGAGAGAAACCTTATAGCTGTGATCAATGTGGGAAGAGTTTTGTTCGATTTGGCCACCTGACTATACACCAGAGAACACACACAGGAGAGAAACCTTATAGCTGTGATCAATGTGGGAAGAGTTTTGTTCGATTTGGCCACCTGACTATACACCAGAGAACACACACAGGAGAGAAATCTTATAGCTGTGATCAATGTGGGAAGAGTTGTGTTACATCTAGCAATCTGACAGTGCACCAGAGAAGACACACAGGAGAGAAACCTTATAGCTGTGGTCAATGTGGGAAGAGTTTTACTACATCTGGCAATCTGACAGTGCACCAGAGAACACACACAGGAGAGAAACCTTATAGCTGTGGTCAATGTGGGAAGAGTTTTACTACATCTAGCTATCTGACAGTGCACCAGAGAATACACACAGGAGAGAAACCTCATAGCTGTGATCAATGTGGGAAGAGTTTTAGTCAATCTGGCCATCTGACAGTGCACCAGAGAACACACACAGGGGAGAAATCGTATAGCTGTGGTCAATGTGGGAAGAGGTAATCTGATTAAAGATCTCTGACTAAACATCAGAAAATACATGAAGGAGTTGTTCCATGATATCAATGAATTAATGTCACAATGTAGAATGTTTTAACATTGTTGTAGAAGTATTTTAATGATGTCACAATGTAGAATGTTTTAACATTGTAGTAGGAGTATTTTAATGATGTCACAATGTAGAACCCTAAATGTTTGTCCCCTGTTCTATTGATTTCAACATGATATGGATATTAGCCTCAGGGGGAAAATCCAGGCTCTGAATTGGAAGAGTACTATTTATGAGATTTAGTAAGTACACATTATTCCCAGATTCCGTGTGGTTTTTGAGCTGCTAGTTTTAACAGGACGTGCAACCTCATCTCCCTCCTGTCGCTCAAATGATTTTAGCATGATATCGATGAGTTATGACAAATAAGTGTTGCGTTCCTTTGTTTAGCGACCCCTACATTTAAATGCATTCCAACATCACGTACAACCGGATTTCCCCCCTAATCGATATCAGTGATTTATTGCTACTTGTCAAAACAACACTGTTTCTGGTGCTTGTGCAGTTTATAAGGAGCTTGTTTAAGTAATATGATTATTGTGGCAGATGTTTGTGTAAATAGCACATGTTATGTTTAGGTTTTCAATTTATCCCAAACTGTTTCTGCATATTGGTTATTGATTTGGACACGTTAAAACTGTGTTTTGACATTGAGGCTATCCCACCTAGCACAATGTAATTGAAAAGACATTGAAAATAAGACTGCAATCAACAACACATTTTTATTTTATGTTTTATTATACCATGCCTTACCATTAAGTTAATTATTGACAATACATATTATCAAAGGGGTGTACATTTGGTTTTGGTAATTCATGTTTACAATTCATGTAACTTTTAGTAATCATAATTATTTATGCAATCAACTGACAATTTTCGGGTATAAATATATTGACATTGTTGCCCTTCTTTTAGAATAGCAGGGTTCATTCTCAGATGTGCCAACCCAAATGTACTAGAGCATGACATTGGGGACTGGGCCCTGATCCAACAACATGCCTATCGAGTGATCCCTGTAAAGAGAGAGAAGCTTCGCAGTGAGGTGGAAAGTTACTACGGATATTGCAGGAGTTTCCTCTTGAAATCAGACATGTCTGTTGTAAGGACAACTTGGTTGCTGATTGTCTCAAGAGTTAAAAAGATTTGTGTTTTGCGTTTAGCCAGTGCGTTGCCATGGATCACAATTTATTTTGACTGCACGTTTTTCCGTATTGGAGATGAGTTTTGTTTGGGCTCATGAAGCATTGTAGTTGATAATGTGAAATGGAAATTGTTTTCTGTTGTCCAACAAAAATATAGGATATATTTTTTCGCTTAAGGTGTTACAGTCTTTGGTTTTTCCATTTATGTTTTGAGGTTGGATTTCAGCACGTATAGCTCATTAGCTCGTAGGACGCACTGATTGGTGTCACCTCGTTAGTCAGTATGTGTTACACCTGTGCTGGCTTGTCCATCTCGTTAGTGGGAAGGTGTTTCACCTGAGCTGGTCCAGGTTCTATTTAAGAGTGTCTGGCCCAGTGCTCCAGTTGTCTTGATAGATGTGGAGAGTCAACACCTTTAGTTGCTCCACCTTTTTGGTTTGCTTCCTGTCTTTAAGTTTGGTGTGGGTTTTTCTTTTGTTTGCCTCTTCTTGGGCAGATTTAGTGGGTCTTATGGTGGGTGTCTTTTAGGTCCCAGTTGTTGTTACTAGTCAACTTTCAGTGGACACCCCCATAGTGACTTTCAGAGCCCATCCTAAAAAACAAGCTTATATTTTTGGATTGGATATTTTAATATTTTAATCAATGGCATTTCCTTAGGATGCTCATTAGTCTTTAAGTTGGTATTGTTTTTTATCCTCTTATGTTTGTGTACTAAATATTCCTGTTTATTTTCATTGTTTTCTCCTGAGAAGCCATTGTGTTGCATGTCTGAAATGTGCTGTATAAATAAAGTTAGATTTGATTTCAACAAATGAATCGAATGACTGACCAATCAACAGACTGATGGTCCATCTTAGTATGAAAAACAGTATCACTTTTCCAGCCTGCTGAAGCTGTGGTGGAGTGGTAAACACTACCCCCGGCTCTACCAGGGGCTTGAGGTGGTCTCCCACAGCTCTGATGGTGGAGTGGTAAACACTACCCCCGGCTCTACCAGGGGCTGGAGGTGGTCTCCCACAGCTCTGATGGTGGAGTGGTCATGTTCTGTGGCCTTGCCGTTCCATTTCTTGACTGCCCCTGCAACACAGAAATTAACATATTTAGTCATATTATATAAAACACTCAAAGCAATGGATATGGAGCATCTACAGCCTCAGTTACACCTGGCACCTAAATGTGACTTCTGTCATCTGATCACTCCAAGCTGCATTAGGTTCAGATCTACCAGGATGGGCCTTTGACATAGTCTGGATGCAGTCAGGCCACTGAATATGCATCAGCAATGTAAAGAGATGGGGTGTTTCCAACAGTAATATCTAACTAAATGTTTGTGTTCATAGCTCCAACAGTGCTGTAGTATCTAACTTAATGCTTGTGTTCATAGCTCCAACATTGCTGTAGTATCTAACTTAATGCTTGTGTTTCTAGTTCTGACAGTGCAGTAATATCTAACTAAATGCTTGTGTTCATAGCTCCAACAGTGCAGTAATATCTAACTTAATGCTTGTGTTTCTAGCTCCAACAGTGCAGTAATATCTAACTAAATGCTTGTGTTCCTAGCTCCAACAGTGCAGTAAAAGCTAACTTAATGCTTGTGTTCCTAGCTCCAACAGTGCAGTAATATCTAAATTAATGCTTGTGTTTCTAGCTCCAACAGTGCAGTAATATCTAACTCAATGCTTGTGTTCCTAGTTCACAACAAATACCTAATACACACAAATCTAAGTAAAGGAATAAGAATATATAAAAATATGGACGAGTGATGTCAGAGGGGCATAGACTAAGATACAGTAGAATAGGATAGAATACAGTATATACATATGAGATGAGTAATACATAGACTAAGATACAGTAGAATAGGATAGAATACAGTATATACATATGAGATGAGTAATACATAGACTAAGATACAGTAGAATAGGATAGAATACAGTATATACATATGAGATGAGTAATACATAGACTAAGATACAGTAGAATAGGATAGAATACAGTATATGAGATGAGTAATACATAGACTAAGATACAGTAGAATAGGATAGAATACAGTATATACATATGAGATGAGTAATGCCAGATATGTAAACATGCAGGAGATCCACGAAGAAAAGACAGTGATGGTGCTCAGTGACGTTGTTGCAAATGGTGGGTAAAATGGTAAAACGTTTGAGTTCATTTTGTCCTGACACGGTCACTTTGCCTACTGTTTATTGCCACGTTGGGATGCAACCTTTGTTGTCATTTTTTTTTTTTTTTTTATCATTTTACCCCCGTTTTTTCTCCCCAATGGGGATCTTGTCTCATCGCTGCAACTCCCCAATGTGGATCTTGTCTCATCGCTGCAACTCCCCAATGTGGATCTTGTCTCATCGCTGCAACTCCCCAATGTGGATCTTGTCTCATCGCTGCAACTCCCCAATGTGGATCTTGTCTCATCGCTGCAACTCCCCAATGTGGATCTTGTCTCATCGCTGCAACTCCCCAATGGGGATCTTGTCTCATCGCTGCAACTCCCCAATGTGGATCTTGTCTCATCGCTGCAACTCCCCAATGTGGATCTTGTCTCATCGCTGCAACTCCCCAATGGGCTCAGGAGGCGAAGGTCGAGTCATGCGTCCTCTGAAACATGACCCGTCAAACCGCGCTTCTTAACACCCGCCCGCTTAACCCGGAAGCCAGCTGCACCAATGTGTAGGAGGAAACACCGGGCGACGCTTGGCCAATTGTGTGCCGCCCTATGGAACTCCCGATCACGGCAGGTTGTGGTAAAGCCCGGGATCGAATCCGGGTGACGCCTCTAGTGACGCCTCTAGCACTGCCATGCAGTACCTTAGACCGCTGCACCACTCAGGTCTATAGTGACACCTCTAACACTGTGATCTAGTACCTTAGACCGCTGCACCACTCGGGTCTATAGTGACACCTCTAACACTGTGATCTAGTACCTTAGACTGCTGCACCACTCGGGTCTATAGTGACAACTCT
The DNA here is from genome assembly GCF_016432855.1 of Salvelinus namaycush. NCBI lineage: Eukaryota > Metazoa > Chordata > Actinopteri > Salmoniformes > Salmonidae > Salvelinus > Salvelinus namaycush. The sequence goes on along the minus strand of NW_024061106.1, from coordinate 34,972 downwards.
AACACTGTGATCTAGTACCTTAGACTAAAAGTGGAATTTTGACATTATTACCGTTATATCAACACACTTAACACTCCCAACTATAATTCTCTTTGGCACTGTAGACATCTAGTGACCACTTGATTCCATGTGACATTATTACCGTTATATCAACACACTCAACACTCCCAACACCCCCAACTATAATTCTCTTTGGCACCGTAGACATCTAGTGACCACTTGATTCCATGTGACATTATTACCGTTATATCAACACACTTAACACTCCCAACACCCTCAACTATAATTCTCTTTGGCACTGTAGACATCTAGTGACCACTTGATTCCATGTGACCAAACATTTCTGAGGCTGAGTCTCAAATAGTCGCCTGTTCCTTTTAATAGCCGGGCAATAGCACACATAGCAAATACATTTTGGGTCTAAATTAAAGGAGCTACAATTATAGTTTAATTACATGTTTTAAATAAAATGTCCATAATATCTGCATTAATACGAACGAACTACAAAAATCTCTGAAACGGGAAACACTTATCTCCCTCACTAGCTTTAAGCACCAGCTGTCAGAGCAGCTCACATATTACTGCACCTGTACATAGCCCAACTATAATTTAGCCCAAACAACTACCTCTTTCCCTAGTGTATTTATTTATTTATTTATTTAAGCTCCTTTGCACCCCATTATTTCTATCTATACTTTGCACATTCTTCCACTGCAAATCTACCATTCCAGTGTTTTACTTGCTATATTATATTTACTTCGCCACCATGGCCTTTTTTTGCCTTCACCTCCCTTATCTCACCTCACTTGCTCACATTGTATATAGACTTATTTTTCTACTGTATTATTGACTGTATGTTTGTTTTACTCCATGTGTAACTATGTGTTGTTGTATGTGTCGAACTGCTTTGTTTTATCTTGGCCAGGTTGCAGTTGTAAATGAGAACTTGTTCTCAACTGGCCGACCTGGTTAAATAAAGGAGAAATAAATAACACATAATAATACAAAAATGTAGCAGCAGTATAGACATAGTCTGTTCATTATATACATCTACATGATGTATTGTTACACCATATAGGAGCAGTATAGACCTAGTCTGTTCATTATATAAATCTACATGATGTATTGTTACACCATGTAGGAGCAGTATAGACCTAGTCTGTTCATTATATACATCTACATGATGTATTGTTACACCATGTAGGAGCAGTATAGACCTAGTCTGTTCATTATATACATCTACATGATGTATTGTTACACCATGTAGGAGCAGTATAGACCTAGTCTGTTCATTATATACATCTATATGATGTGTTGTTACACCATGTAGGAGCAGTATAGACCAAGTCTGTTCATTATATACATGATGTATTGTTACACCATGTAGGAGCAGTATAGACCTAGTCTGTTCATTATATACATCTACATGATGTATTGTTACACCATGTAGGAGCAGTATGGACCTAGTCTGTTCATTATATACATCTACATGATGTATTGTTACACCATGTAGGAGCAGTATAGACCTAGTCTGTTCATTATATACATCTATATGATGTATTGTTACACCATGTAGGAGCAGTATAGACCTAGTCTGTTCATTATATACATTATATGATGTATTGTTACACCATGTAGGAGCAGTATAGACCTAGTCTGTTCATTATATACATCTACATGATGTATTGTTACACCATGTAGGAGCAGTATAGACCTAGTCTGTTCATTATATACATCTACATGATGTATTGTTACACCATGTAGGAGCAGTATAGACCTAGTCTGTTCATTATATACATCTACATGATGTATTGTTACACCATGTAGGAGCAGTATAGACCTAGTCTGTTCATTATATACATCTACATGATGTAATGTTACACCATGTTGGAGCAGTATGGACCTAGTCTGTTCATTATATACATCTACATGATGTAATGTTACACCATGTAGGAGCAGTATAGACCTAGTCTGTTCATTATATAAATCTACATGATGTATTGTTACACCATGTAGGAGCAGTATAGACCTAGTCTGTTCATTATATACATCTACATGATGTATTGTTACACCACGTAGGAGCAGTATAGACCTAGTCTGTTCATTATATACATCTATATGATGTATTGTTACACCGCGTAGGAGCAGTATAGACCTAGTCTGTTCATTATATACATCTACATGATGTATTGTTACACCATGTAGGAGCAGTATAGACCTAGTCTGTTCATTATATACATCTACATGATGTATTGTTACACCATGTAGGAGCAGTATAGACCTAGTCTGTTCATTATATACATCTACATGATGTATTGTTACACCATGTAGGAGCAGTATATAAAAATAAATAAATAAATATGATCCTCAACTGCGTTTCCCCTCCAGTCAGCAGACGGCGATGTGCGTCTTTCAGGCGACGCTGCCAGCGTGACGTATAATCTAGTGGACGGTTCTTCATAAACAGCTCGTCAACCACCTCGGTAGCTTGCTAGCCAACATAGGCGAAAGATTCAAGCTATTTATACGCTTTCGGTGTATATTACCTACTGTGTTTTAGACACACTTCTGTCGTATCTACTTGTTAACCTATTTAATTGAATATTACGTTATTTTGTATTAGTCAGCTATAGTAGCTGGCTGGTTAAGTTAGCACTAGCCTAGTCGCTAATGATAGCTAGCTAGCTAACATCCCCGAACATGAGCTCCCTAAACTACTCCACTCCTGTTAAAGAAGAGGCGGTCTGCTGGACGGAGAAAGAAGCTCTGGGGCTGAACATTGTCGTGAAAGAGGAGGAGGAAGAAGAGGATGTTACAGTAAAACAAGAAGTAGAGGGTGAGGCTGTTACAGTGAAAGAAGAGGAAGACGCGTTCAGAGTGAAAGAGGAGGAGGATGTTACAGTAAAAGAAGAGGAGGAAGAGAAAGAGGAGGATGCAGTTTTTGGAGTGAAGAAGGAAGGAGAGATTACTGTCACATTGGAAGATGAAGAGGTGGAGATAGGAGATCTGATTAACACCAGTAAGTACCGCCTTAAATTTGTTTTTAACTTTGGATATTCGGAGTTGGCTCGTCAATACCTCTTCAACGCAGGGCCCAGGATGATGACTGATATGTCTAGAATCAGACGACGTAGAGAGCAAGCTACCCCTTGTTTTCTCTGTTCGGTTTCCAAAAGTGACTTAACATTTATATTTGAGAAGGGTCTATCTGCTGACCGCAGACTGGGGGGCACTGCATGTAGTGATTTTCATGTAGTGATGTTTTACTACACACCGTGCCCCCCAATAGTACCATGTGAGAGTTGGGTTGGCTACAACAAAGATTATGGATATACTGACAAGATGTCTCTGCCCTAACAAGGCGAGTTGTTGTCCACAAAGCTTCACTGCGGGTTGTCTAGCTCCCGCCTATCCTGTCTTTGGATTGGTGGATACATCTTATTATTGTAATCTATTGTTTATGTTCTATGAGGGTTGGTGTCGTCAACCGCCTGTATTCAATGGAGAGAAATGCTAAGCTACTAGCATGAATATGCACCGCCTGTATTCAATGGAGAGAGATGCTAAGCTACTAGCATGAATATGCATCGCCTGTATTCAATGGAGAGAGATGCTAAGCTACTAGCATGAATATGCACCGCCTGTATTCAATGGAGAGAGATGCTAAGCTACTAGCATGAATATGCATAGCGATCTGGAGACAACTCCTATAGTGTTTTTATCAAAGTTTTCGGTATGTCACGTGTCCACATAACAACTTTAGCACTACGAAACTTCTGTTGGATCAAGTAAACCTCACGTAGCAAATAAGCCTTTCATTTTGTTGTTGACCAAATTCGACACTTTCCACGTTGCGTTGATAATTGTTTCCACTTGGATACAACCTACTGTAACCTACTGGCATGACCTAGAGAGATCCAACCTACTGTAACCTACTGGCGTGACCTAGAGAGTTACAACCTACTGTAGCCTACTGGCATGACCTAGAGAGATACAACCTACTGTAACCTACTGGCATGACCTAGAGAGATACAACCTACTGTAGCCCACTGGCATGAACTAGAGAGTTACAACCTACTGTAACCTACTGGCATGACCTAGAGAGATACAACCTACTGTAGCCTACTGGCATGACCTAGAGAGTTACAACCTACTGTAACCTACTGGCATGACCTAGAGAGATACAACCTACTGTAACCTACTGGCATGACCCAGAGAGTTACAACCTACTGTAACCTACTGACCTAGAAAGCTAAAGTTATACAATTCCTGGAATTTAAATGAATTTTTCCAGTAATAATGATAATTTTTATCTTCCTATCCACATGTGGAATCCCTCTCCTTTGTCGTCCTCTCTACACCAATAACAGACAACTACTGTGGGACTCCCAATCACGGCCGGATGTGATACAGCCTGGATTCGAACCAGGGACTGTAGTGACACCTCTTGCACTGAGATGCAGTGGCTTAGACCGCTGCATCCGTGTGTGTGTTAACTATTAGAATGCTGTACTAGAATGCTTAAAAGGCCTCTAAAATTTTAAATACCGGTTATCGGTATCGTTTTTTGGGGCATGGAAAATATTAGATATCGGTATTAGCCAAAAATGTAATATCGGTGCATCCCTTTATTCTAAAATGTTTCACAATACCCCATAATGACATCACAATACCCCATAATGCCAAAGCAAAAACAGGTTTAGGTTTTTTGCAATGTATTGAAACTATTCCCCAGGATAACTCGTCTCAGAGTAATGTAAGATCCCAGGATAATTAGTCTCAGAGTAATGTAAGATCCCAGGATAACTAGTCTCAGAGTAATGTAAGATCTCAGGATAACTAGTCTCAGAGTAATGTTAGATCCCAGGATAACTAGTCTCAGTGTAATGTAAGATCCCAGGATAACTAGTCTCAGAGTAATGTACGATCCCAGGATAACTAGTCTCAGAGTAATGTAAGATCTCAGGATAACTAGTCTCAGAGTAATGTAAGATCCCAGGATAACTAGTCTCAGAGTAATGTACGATCCCAGGATAACTAGTCTCAGAGTAATGTAAGATCTCAGGATAACTAGTCTCAGAGTAATGTAAGATCCCAGGATAACTAGTCTCAGAGTAATATAAGATGCTTGGAAAAAGAAGCTGAAAAGAATAACAGAACGGCACCATTAGAACTAAAATGTGTCTCCTGGATGTCAGACCCCCAACCCTCCAAACTGTACATAAATAATAAAATGTGTCCCTGGATGTCAGACCCCCAACCCTCCAAACTGTAAATAAATAATACAATGTGTATCCTGAATGTCAGACCTCCAAACTGTAAATAAATAATAAAATGTGTCGCCTGGATGTCAGACCCCCAACCCTCCAAACAGTAAATAAATAATAAAATGTGTATCCTGGATGTCAGACCCCCAACCCTCCAAACTGTACATAAATAATAAAATGTGTATCCTGGATGTCAGACCCCCAACCCTCCAAACTGTAAATAAATAATACAATGTGTCTCCTTGGCAACATTAGAACCTCGGTACGTTTACTGTGTACTGGGTCGAGACAAAGGAATGATGTAAACAAATAATCCAAAATATTTTTGTCAATGAGACAGTATATAAACAAAGGAATGACCGAACCCCCTTTGGCGACTGAATGCTTGTAAGGAAAACTAGATGATCAAAACATTAGATCACATCAAATAAGCCTGAGTGGTTTCACCTCCTCCCAGACTATACTGGATACTACAGTTATAACTATACACAGTTATACAGGATACTACAGTTATACAGGATACTACAGTTATACAGGATACTACAGTTATAACTATACATAGTTATACAGGATACTACAGTTATACAGGATACTACAGTTATACAGGATACTACAGTTATACAGGATACTACAGTTATAACTATACATAGTTATACAGGATACTACAGTTATACAGGATACTACAGTTATACAGGATACTACAGTTATAACTATACATAGTTATACAGGATACTACAGTTATTCAGGATACTACAGTTATAACTATACATAGTTATACAGGATACTACAGTTATACAGGATACTACAGTTATAACTATGCATAGTTATTCCAAAGGTGTGCTACTTGCTATCCACTGTTTGCAAGCCACCGTTGCTGATCTATTTTATTTATTTATTTCACCTTTATTTAACCAGGTAGGCAAGTTGAGAACAAGTTCTCATTTACAACTGCGACCTGGCCAAGATAAAGCAAAGCAGTTCGACACATACAACAACACAGAGTTACACATGGAGTGTAACAAACATACAGTCAATAATACAGTAGAAAAATAAGTCTATATACAATGTGAGCAAGTGAGGTGAGATAAGGGAGGTGAAGGCAAACAAAATATATTAATAAACAAAATATAAAAAAGGCCATAGCAAGTAAAAAAACACTGGAATGGTTGGTTTGCAGTGGAAGAAGGTGCAAAGTAGAGATAGAAATAATGGGGTGCAAAGGAGCAAAATAAATAAATACAGTAGGTAAAGAGGTAGTTGTTTGGGCTAAATTATAGATGGGCTATGTACAGGTGCAGTAATCTATGAGCTGCTCTGACAGCTGGTGTTTAAAGCTAGTGAGGGAGATAAGTGTTTCCAGTTTCAGAGATTTTTGTAGTTCTTTCCAGTCATTGGCAGCAGAGAACTGGAAGGAGAGGCGGCCAAAGGAAGAATTGGTTTTGGGGGTGACCAGAGAGATATACCTGCTGGAGCGCGTGCTACGGGTGGGCGTTGCTATGGTGACCAGCGAGCTGAGATAAGGGGGGACTTTACCTAGCAGGGTCTTGTAGATGACCTGGAGCCAGTGGGTTTGGCGACGAGTGTGAAGCGAGGGCCAGCCAACGAGAGCGTACAGGTCGCAGTGGTGGGTAGTATATGGGGCTTTGGTGACAAAACGGATGGCACTGTGATAGACTGCATCCAATTTATTGAGTAGGGTTTTGGAGGCTATTTTGTAAATGACATCACCGAAGTCGAGGATTGGTAGGATGGTCAGTTTTACAAGGGTATGTTTGGCAGCATGAGTGAAGGATGCTTTGTTGCGGAATAGGAAGCCGATTCTAGATTTAACTTTGGATTGGAGATGCTTGATGTGAGTCTGGAAGGAGAGTTTACAGTCTAACCAGACACCTAGGTATTTGTAGTTGTCCACATATTCTAAGTCAGAGCCGTCCAGAGTAGTGATGTTGGACAGGCGGGCAGGTGCAGGCAGCGATCGGTTGAAGAGCATGCATTTAGTTTTACTTGTATTTAAGAGCAATTGGAGGCCACGGAAGGAGAGTTGTATGGCATTGAAGCTCGCCTGGAGGGTTGTTAACACAGTGTCAAAAGAAGGGCCAGAAGTATACAGAATAGTGTCGTCTGCGTAGAGGTGGATCAGAGACTCACCAGCAGCAAGAGCGACATCATTGATGTATACAGAGAAGAGAGTCGGTCCAAGAATTGAACCCTGTGGCACCCCCATAGAGACTGCCAGAGGTCCGGACAACAGACCCTCCGATTTGACACACTGAACTCGATCAGAGAAGTAGTTGGTGAACCAGGCGAGGCAATCATTAGAGAAACCAAGGCTGTCGAGTCTGCCGATGAGGATGTGGTGATTGACAGAGTCAAAAGCCTTGGCCAGGTCAATGAATATGGCTGCACAGTACTGTTTCCTATCGATAGCGGTTAAGATATCGTTTATGACCTTGAGCGTGGCTGAGGTGCACCCATGACCAGCTCTGAAACCAGATTGCATAGCGGAGAAGGTATGGTGGGATTCGAGATGGTCGGTAATCTGTTTGTTGACTTGGCTTTCGAAGACCTTAGAAAGGCAGAGTAGGATAGATATAGGTCTGTAGCTGTTTGGGTCAAGAGTGTCCCCCCCTTTGAAGAGGGGGATAACCGCAGCTGCTTTCCAATCTTTGGGAATCTCAGACGACACGAAAGAGAGGTTGAAAAGGCTGGTAATAGGGGTGGCAACAATTTCAGCAGATAGTTTTAGAAAGAAAGGGTCCAGATTATCTAGCCCGGCTGATTTGTAAGGGTCCAGATTTTGCAGCTCTTTCAGAACATCAGCTGACTGTATTTGGGAGAAAGAGAAATGGGGAAGGCGTGGGCGAGTAGCAGAGGGGAGGCCAGTGCTGTTGACCGGGGTAGGGGTAGCCAGGTGGAAAGCATGGCCAGCCGTAGAAAAATGCTTGTTGAAATTCTCAATTATAGTGGATTTGTCAGTGGTGACAGTGTTTCCTATCTTCAGTGCAGTTGGAAGCTGGGTGGAGGTGTTCTTATTCTCCATGGACTTTACAGTGTCCCAGAACTTTTTTGAGTTTGTGTTGCAGGAAGCAAATTTCTGCTTGAAAAAGCTAGCCTTGGCTTTTCTAACTGCCTGTGTATACTGGTTTCTAGCTTCCCTGAAAAGTTGCATATCACAGGGGCTGTTCGATGCTAATGCAGAACGCCATAGGATGTTTTTCTGTTGGTTAAGGGCAGTCAGGTCAGGAGAGAACCAAGGGCTATATCTGTTCCTGGTTCTAAATTTCTTGAATGGGGCATGCTTATTCAAGATGGTGAGGAAGGCATTTAAAAAAAATATCCAGGCATCCTCTACTGACGGGATGAGATCAATATCCTTCCAGGATACCTCGGCCAGGTCGATTAGAAAGGCCTGCTCGCTGAAGTGTTTCAGGGAGCGTTTGACAGTGATGAGTGGAGGTCGTTTGATCGCTGACCCATTACGGATACAGGCAATGAGGCAGTGATCGCTGAGATCTTGGTTGAAAACAGCAGAGGTGTATTTGGAGGGCAAGTTGGTTAGGATGATGTCTATGAGGGTACCCGTGTTTACGGAATTGGGGTGATACCTGGTAGGTTCATTGATAATTTGTGTGAGATTGAGGGCATCAAGCTTAGATTGTAGGATGGCTGGGGTGTTAAGCATGTTCCAATTTAGGTCGCCTAGCAGCACAAGCTCTGAAGATAGATGGGGGGCAATCAGTTCACATATGGTGTCCAGAGCACAGCTGGGGGCAGAGGGTGGTCTATAGCAGGCGGCAACAGTGAGAGACTTGTTTTTAGAGAGGTGGATTTTTAAAAGTAGAAGTTCAAATTGTTTGGGAACAGACCTGGATAGTAAAACAGAACTCTGCAGGCAATCCTTGCAGTAGATTGCAACACCGCCCCCTTTGGCCGTTCTATCTTGTCTGAAAATCTTGTAGTTAGGGATGAAAATGTCAGAATTTTTGGTGGTCTTCCTAAGCCAGGATTCAGACACGGCTAAAACATCTGGGTTGGCAGAGTGTGCTAAAGCAGTGAACAAAACAAACTTAGGGAGGAGGCTTCTAATGTTAACATGCATGAAACCAAGGCTATTACGGTTACAGAAGTCATCAAAAGAGAGCGCCTGGGGAATAGGAGTGGAGCTAGGTACTGCAGGGCCTGGATTCACCTCTACATCACCAGAGGAACAGAGGAGGAGTAGGATAAGGGTACGGCTAAAAGCTATGAGAATTGGTCGTCTAGAACGTCTAGAACAGAGAGTAAAAGGAAGTTTCTGGGGGCGATAAAATAGCTTCAAGGAATAATGTACAGACAAAGGTATGGTAGGATGTGAATACAGTGGAGGTAAACCTAGGTAATGAGCGATGATGAGAGAGATATTGTCTCTAGAAACATCATTGAAACCAGGTGATGTCATCGCATATGTGGGTGGTGGAACTGAAAGGTTGGATATATAGTGAGCAGGGCTAGAGGCTCTACAGTGAAATAAGCCAATAAACACTAACCAGAACAGCAATGGACAAGGCATATTGACATTAAGGAGAGGCATGCTTAATCGAGTGATCATAAGGGTCCAGTGAGTAGAGGTTGGTTGGGGTCACGGCGATCCAGACAGCTGGCCGGGTAGCTGGCTATCGGTAGCAAGATAACATAGGATGGAGGTCTGTTTTTTTTTTTGTTTTTTTATTATTATTATTATTATTATTTTTTTTGTCACCTCGTTCGTTTCCGTCGGTAGATTAGTGGGGTTCCGTGTGGTAGAGGGGATCGATCCGTATTGACGGGAGGATGGATGAGCCCATGTATTGCGAGATCTTGGCCGACAACCTCCTTCCCTCAGTAAGAGCATTGAAGATGGGTCATGGCTGGGTCTTCCAGCATGACAACGACCCGAAACACACAGCCAGGGCAACTAAGGAGTGGCTCCGTAAGAAGCATCTCAAGGTCCTGGAGTGGCCTAGCCAGTCTCCAGACCTGAACCCAATAGAAAATCTTTGGAGGGAGCTGAAAGTCCGTATTGCCCAGCGACAGCCCCAAAACCTGAAAGATCTGGAGAAGGTCTGTATGGAGGAGGAGTGGGCCAAAATCCCTGCTGCAGTGTGTGCAAACCTGGTCAAGAACTACAGGAAACGTATCTCTGTAATTGCAAACAAAGATTTCTGTACCAAATATTAAGTTCTGCTTTTCGGATGTATCAAATACTTATGTCATGCAATAAAATGCAAATTAATTACTTAAAAATCATACAATGTGATTTTCTGGATTTTTGTTTTAGATTCCGTCTCTCACAGTTGAAGTGTACCTATGATACAAATTACAGACCTCTACATGCTTTGTAAGTAGGAAAACCTGCAAAATCGTCAGTGTATCAAATACTTCTTCTCCCCACTGTATAGTGTTTTATGACAAACCTTTTTTACAAATCCGTCAAGACACCAACTTAGACTTTACAGTGAAATGCTTTACTTACAAGCCCTTAACCAACAGTGCAGTTCAAGAAGAAGAAAACGTTTACCAAGTAGACTAAAATAAAAAGTAATAATAAAAAGTAACACAATGAGAATAACAATAACGAGGCTATATACAGGGGGCACCGGTACCGAGTCAGTGTGCGGGGGTACAGGCTAGTTGAGGTAATCTGTACATGGTGGGGGCGTAGTGACTATGCATAGGTAACAAACAACCAGCGAGTAGCAGCAGTGCACAAAATGGAGGGGGGTGGGGGGTCAATGTAAATTGTCTGGTGGCGATTTCATGAATTGTTCAGCAGTCTTATGTCTTGGGGGAAGAAGCTGTTGAGGAGGCTTTTGGTCCTAGACTTGGTGCTCCGGTACCACTTGCCGTGCAGTAGCAGAGAAAACTGTTTATAACTTGAGTGACTGGAGTCTCTGACAATGTTGTGGGCTTTCCTCTGACACCGCCTATTATATAGGTCCTGGATGGCAGGAAGCTTGGCCACAGTGATGTACTGGGCCGTTCGCACTACCCTCTGTAGCGCCGAGCAGTTGCCATACCAGGTGGTGATGCAACCGGTCAGGATGCTCTCGATGGTGCAGCTGTATTACCTTTTGAGGATCTGGGGACCCATGCCAAATCTTTTCAGTCTCCTGAGGGGGAAAAGGTTTTGTTGTGCCCTCTTCACGACTGTCTTGGTATATTCCCACCTGGGTGATTGAAAGATGAACTGAGGTCCACACTCCAGTCCAGTTGATGGTGGTAATGCACCTTAAAGTTGGTTGCCAACCGCCATATAAAGTCCAAAGAAGAAAAAGAAGCCTAAAGGAAGGTGAAATTACGAGAAACTAATATGGTTTACCGTTTGGGGTATTGCGACTGGTTACTTATTTTGATGTGATATGAAAGTATTGTGTGAAATTATTCTGAATTGATATGAAAGTACAGCGATTATTGTTTCTAGAAATGTATCGCAATTGAGAATGGATTCACATTTAGATGGAATATTTGACTATTTTAGCTGCCAGAGCCAGTCTACCTCTGAAAATAACATACAGTCATTCCTACAGAACAACATTAAAGTGTAGAAACCCTTTACTGCATATTGGTTCAACGACTGCAGAGACGGTACTTACTGGTGTTAAACAGATCTCCAACCTCCTCTTCTTCCTCCAATGTGACAGTCATCTCCCCCTCCTCTTCTTTCACTCCAAAAACTGCATCCTCCTCTTTCTCATCCTCCTCTTCTTTTACTGTAACATCTTCCTCCTCTTTCACTCTGAACGCATCTTCCTCTTCTTTCACTGAAACGTCTTTCTCTTCTTCTTTCACGGTAACAGCCTCACCCTCTACTTGTTTTTGTATTGAAACAGCCTTCTCTTCCTCCTCCTCTTTCACGAGAGCTTCTTTCTCCGTCCAGCAGACCCCCCCTTCTTTAGCAGGAGGAGAGTAGCTTAGTGAACTCATGGTCGGAGATGTTAGCTAGCTAGCATTAACAACTAGCCTAGTTCTAAGCTAACTTAGCAAACCAGCTAGCTGACAAACAACGTAAATATATAATTAAATGGGCCAACAAGTACATACGACAGAAGTGTGTTTAATACACAGCGACTAATATACACCAAAACAGTGTAAAGCGGGTGAATGTTGTAACTATGTTTGCTAGAAAGCTACCGAGATGTCTGACAAGCTGTTGTTGTTGAAGGAGCGTCCCATCCACTAGATTATACGTCACACTGGCAGCATCGCCTGAACCTAAAAGACGCACATCGCCATCTGCTGACTGGAGTGGGAAACGCAGTTGATGAACCAAAAGTTTATTTTTCATTTATTTCATAAAAGTTTTATATTATATTAAGTCGTTCAAAGAGAAGCATGTGTTGATTGATTCGTTTTTAATGAGTGAGAATTTAAAACAAGCTTTACACCCACAATCAAATGGTTGTTAATAAATCTAAATCATGGTTTAGTGTTTCTGTATCAAAATGGACTTTTAACAAATTCAAATCCTTTGGAGTCATTTTGACCCCAGCCAAAAGCACCTTTGATAAATAGGACATTTATTTCAAATCAAAATCAAATCACATTTTATTGGTCACATACACGTGTTTAGCAGATGTTATTGGGGGTGTAGTGAAATGCTTGTGGTTCTAGCTCCGACAGTGCAGTAATATCTAACAAGTAATATCTAACAATTTCACAACATATACTCAATACACACACATCTAAGTATTTGAATCTAGGTTTCTCTGTTGACATGATAGAAAACTCTGCCAGTGGTATACAGTGCATTCGTTAAGTATTCAGACCCCTTCACTTTTTCCACATTCAGTTACTTTACAGCCTTATTCTAAAATGGAATATTTTTCCCCTCATCAATCTACACACAATACCCCATAATGACATCACAATACCACATAATGACAAACCAAAAAACAGGTTTGTAAACATTCTGGCAAATGTATTTACTTAAGTATTCAGACCCTTTGCTATGAGACTCGAAATTGAGCTCAGATGCATCCTGATTCCATTGATCATCCTTGAGATGTTTCTCCAGCTTGATTGGAGTCCACTTGTGGTAAATTCAATTGATTAGACATGATTTGGAGAGGCACACACCTGTCTATATAAAGTCCCACAGTTTACAGTGCATGTGTCGTGGTAATTTCCTGTATTACTCAATAAAGAGAGCGAGAGAGAGCCAACCACACACAAGTCAGAGTTAAATTATATATTCCATCTTTAATATATATACAAGCTTCACCAAAGCCCTTTAATGACTCTCAGATCAATTCAGTGTCTATAAATGAATTCTCTGAGAGTGCTTACAAAACAATTCTTAGTTTCATTTATAGCCAAGATACACCCCTCTCAACTTACAAAGAATCCTTTACCCGAAAGAGGAGTATCCTATCGCTAGACAGCATCAGCTATAAATCATTGTTCAGTTTGATCTCCCAAGACAAGGTTTAAATCTCATGCTTGATACTTCACTGTCTACCAAAACATTACCTCATCCAATGGCATATATCAATTGTCATTTCTAGATATTCCCAAACCTGGACAAACTCAAAATCAGACAGGGTCAAATACTAGGTCAAGATAAGGGCAACCTCAGAGGTGAAATACAATGGTTCCAAACACTGCCAAACTCCTTCCCCCTATGAGAAAAGTAGGGAGTGACTGGCGTACAGACATTGTATGAGATAACTAACTGGTTCCCCAATTAATAACTCCATCCCGTCACATGGTTTAGGAATAGTTACAGACACGTTCCCATAAGAAAACAACGTTCCCATAAGAAAACAACGTTCCATTCTGTCCTCCTCCCCTTCTGATATTCTACTTAGCACCACATGGTTTAACATATACATTGACTTATGAAGACAAGCCTGACCTCTCCCCTCTCTGGCCCCAAGTTACCAATCCCTAGCTCAGAAGATTCTAATGACAAGTATCTCACAAGCATATGATGAAAATAACATCTTATCTATCTATGTTACCTAGCTAAATCTGATTCTGCCACGACACCTGTCAGAGCAAAAACCAAGCCATGAGGTCAAAGGAATTGTCCGTAGAGCTCTGAGACAAGAATGTGTCGAGGCACAGATCTGGAGAAAAGGTACCAAAAAATGTATGCAGCATTGAAGGTCCCCAAGAACACAGTGTCCGCCCTCATTCTTAAATGGAATAAGTTAGGAACCACCATTACTCTTCCTAGAGCTGGCCGCCCGGCCAAACGGAGAAATCGGGGGAGAAGGGCCTTGGTCAAGGAGGTGACCAAAAACTCAATGGTCACTCTGACAGAGCTCCAGAGTTCCTCTGTGGAGATGGGAGAACCTTCCAGAAGGACAATCATCTCTGCAGCACTCCAACAAATCAGGCCTTTATGGTAGAGACCAGACGGAAGCTACTCCTCAGTAAAATGCACATGACAGCTCGCTTGGAGTTTGCCAAAAGGCACCTAAAGGACTCTAACCATGAGAAACAAGATTCTCTGGTCTGATTAAACCAACTCTTTGGCCTGAATGTCATGTGTCATGTCTGGAGAAAATCGGTACCATCCCGATGAAGCGGTGGTCATGGCAACATCATGCTGTGATGTTTTTCAGCAGCAGTGCAAATTGTCCACTGGTTTTGGTGTAATTTCTCACCCATTTTGGCAGTAGGAAAGTTAATTTCCCCTCAGGCACACACATTAGTTGATTGTTATTATGAAGGTCATTTGTATAGAATGTACTTTTCCCCACTCATTCACCCCATCTCTTTACATTGCTTATTTATATGTGGTGACCTGACTGCGTCCAGACTGTCAAAGGCCCATCCTGGTAGATCTGAACCTAATTCAGCTTGGAGTGATCAGATGACAGAAGTCACATTTAGGTGCCAGGTGTAACTGAGGCCATAGATGCTCCATATCCATTACTTTGAGTGTTTTATATAATATGACTAAATATGTTTCTTTCTGTGTTGAAGGGGCAGTCAAGAAATGGAACTGCAAGGCCACAGAACATGACATAAGCAGAGCTGTGGGAGACCACCTCAAGCCCCTGGTAGAGCCGGGGGTGGTGTCTACCACTCCACCAGCAGAGCTGTGGGAGACCACCTCAAGCCCTTGGTAGAGCCGGGGGTGGTGTTTACCACTCCACCACGCCTTCAGCAGGCTGGAAAAGTGGGATAGATACTGTTTTTCATACTAAGATGGAGGGTCTGTTGATTGGTCAGTCATTGGGTTCATTTGTTGAAATCAAATCAAGCTTTATTTATACAGCACATTTCAGACATGGATGCAACACAATGGCTTCACAGGAGAAAACAATGGAAATAAACAGAAATACTTAGTACACAAAAATAACAGGATAAAAAAAACAGAAGATTAACTGAAAGACCAATGAGCATTCTAAGGAAATGCCATTGATTAAAACACGAATTGAAAGCAATATCCAACCCAAAATATAAGCTTGTTTTTTAGGAGGGGTTCTCAAAGACACTATGGGGGTGTCGACTGAAAGTTGACTAGTAACAACAACTGGGACATAAAAGACACCCACCATGAGACCCACTAAATCTGCCCAAGAAGAGACAAACAAAAGAAAAACCTACAACAAACTTAAAGACAGGAAGCAAACCAAAAAGGTGGAGCAACTAAAGGTGTTGACTCTCCACATCTATCAAGACAACTGGAGCACTGGGCCAGACACTCTTAAATAGAACCTGGACCAGCTCAGGTGAAACACCTTCCCACTAACGAGATGGACAAGCCAGCACAGGTGTAACACATACTGACTAACGAGGTGACACCAATCAGTGCATCCTACATGCTGACGAGCTATACGGGCTAAACGAGCTAGACGTGCCAAAGTCCAACCTCAAAACATAAATGGAAAAACCAAAGACTAACTAACACCTTAAGAGTTTGCTCACCAACAACAGAAAACAACTTCCATTTCACATTATAATCAACTACAATGCTTCACCTTCACCAATATAAACATGGTGTCTGTCTACTGGCAAACAACAATTAAAAACAATATTTATTTTTTATTATTCCCACAAAGATTTTTCTTTCTATAGCTTCTAGAACTCTCGTCTTCCTAAAACTCACTCGCTTCTAGAACTCTCGTCTTCCTAAAACTCACTAGCTTCTAGAACTCTCGTCTTCCTAAAACTCACTCGCTTCTAGAACTCTCGTCTTCCTAAAACTCACTAGCTTCTAGAACTCTCGTCTTCCTAAAACTCACTAGCTTCTAGAACTCTCGTCCCCTTGGAACGAGCCCAAACAAAACTCATCTCCAATACGGAAAAACGTGCAGTAAAAATAAACTGTGATCCATGGCAATGCACTGGCTAAACGCAAAACACAAAACATTTTGACTGCCCCCCTTGAGACAATCAGCAACCAGGTTGTTCTCACCACAGACATGTCTGATTTCAAGAGGAAACTCCTGCAATATCCGTAGTAACTTTCCACCTCACTGCAGAGCTTCTCTCTCTTTTCAGAGTTCACTAGATAGGCATGTTGTTGGATCGGGTCCCAGTCCCCAATGTCATGCTCTAGTACATTTGGGTTGGCACATCTGAGAATTAACCTTGATATTCTAAAAGCAGGGCAACAATGTCAATATAATTATCAGTTGGTTGCATAAATAATTATCATTACCAAATGTTACATGAAATGTAAATATGAAATATTTGGTTGCACAGTTGCTTGGTAGGATAGCCCAATGTCAAAACACAGTTTTAACATGTCCAAATCAATAACCAATATGCAGAAACAGTTTGGGATAAATTGAAAACCTAACATGTGGTATATACACAAACATCTGCCACAATAATAATATTTTTTAAAACAAGCTCCTTATAAACTGCACAAGCACCAAAAACACTGTTGTTTTGACAAGTAGCAATAAATCACTGATATCGATTAGGGGGGAAATCAGGTTGTAGGTGCTGTTGAAACTAACACAACTAAACAAACACATGGAAATGGGAGATATCTTTAACCTCACTGGTTAGATGACAACCCGCAGAAGACAGTCAGCTACATTTTGGAGTGATGAATTTAAATGTAGGGGTCGCTAAACAAACGAACACAACCCTTATTTGTCATCACTCATCGATATCATGTCAAAATTAATTGTGTGACAGAAGGGAGATGAGGTTACGCGTCCTGTTAAAACTAACAGCTCAAAAACCACACAGAATATGGGAATAATGTGTACATCCCTGATTAGAGGACAATTTGTAGAAAATAGATCGCAGATCTTTTTGTGTTAGTCACTTTTTGTTAAATCACATAAATAGTACTCTTCCAAATCAGAGCCTGGATTTTCCCTCTGAGGCTAATATCCATATCATGTTGAAATCAATAGAACAGGGGGCAAACATTTAGGCTTCTACATTGTGACATCATTTAAATACTCCTACTACAATGTTAAAACATTCTACATTATGACATCATTAAAATACTCCTACTACAATGTTAAAACATTTTACATTGTGACATTAATTCTTTGATATCATGAAACAACTCCATGTATTTTCTGATGTTTAATCAGAGATCTTTTATCAGTGTACCTCTTCCCACATTGATCACAGCTATGAGGTTTCTCTCCCGTGTGTATTCTCTGGTGTACAGTCAGATTGCTAGATGAAGTAAAACTCTTCCCACATTGACCACAGGTATAAGATTCCTCTCCTGTGTGTATTCTCTGGTGTACAGTCAGATTGCTAGATGAAGTAAAACTCTTCCCACATTGACCACAGGTATAAGATTTCTCTCCTGTGTGTATTCTCTGGTGTGATGTCAACTGGCCAGATCGACCAAAACTCTTTCCACATTGACCACAGCTATAAGATTTCTCTCCTGTGTGTATTATCTGGTGTGATGTCAGCTGGCCAGATTGACCAAAACTCTTTCCACATTGACCACAGCTATAAGGTTTCTCTCCTGTATGTATTCTCTGGTGTACAGTCAGATTGCTAGATGTAGTAAAACTCTTCCCACATTGACCACAGGTATAAGATTTCTCTCCTGTGTGTATTCTCTGGTGTGATGTCAACTGGCCAGATCGACCAAAACTCTTTCCACATTGACCACAGCTATAAGATTTCTCTCCTGTGTGTATTATCTGGTGTGATGTCAGCTGGCCAGATTGACCAAAACTCTTTCCACATTGACCACAGCTATAAGGTTTCTCTCCTGTATGTATTCTCTGGTGTACAGTCAGATTGCTAGATGTAGTAAAACTCTTCCCACATTGATCACAGCTATAAGGTTTCTCTCCTGTGTGTATTCTCTGGTGTAGAGTCAGAGTGCCAGATGTACCAAAACTCCTCCCACATTGAGCACAGATATAAGGTTTCTCTCCTGTGTGTATTCTCTGGTGTGATGTCAGATGGCCAGATCGGCCAAAACTCTTTCCACATTGATCACAGCTATAAGATTTCTCTCCTGTGTGTGTTCTCTGGTGTATCTTCAGATGGCCAGATGTAACAAAACTCTTCCCACATTGATCACAGCTATACGGTTTCTCTCCTGTGTGTGTTCTCTGGTGTATCTTCAGAAGGCCAGATGTAACAAAACTCTTCCCACATTGATCACAGCTATACGGTTTCTCTCCTGTGTGTGTTCTCTGGTGTGATATCAGGCTGGTTGAATGAGTAAAACTCTTCCCACATTGATCACAGCTATAAGGTTTCTCTCCTGTGTGTATTCTCTGGTGTAGAGTCAGAGTGCCAGATTGACCAAAACTCTTCCCACATTGATCACAGCTATAAGGTTTCTCTCCTGTGTGTATTCTCTGGTGTAGAGTCAGATTGCTAGATTGACCAAAACTCTTCCCACATTGACCACAGCTATAAGGTTTCTCTCCTGTGTGTATTCTCTGGTGTACAATAAGATAGCTAGATGTATCAAAACTCTTCCCACATTGAGTACAGCTATAAGATTTATCTCCTGTGTGTGTTCTCTGGTGTGATGTCAGCTGGCCAGATCGACCAAAACTCTTTCCACATTGACCACAGCTATAAGATTTCTCTCCTGTGTGTATTATCTGGTGTGATGTCAGCTGGCCAGATTGACCAAAACTCTTCCCACATTGATCACAGCTATAAGGTTTCTCTCCTGTGTGTATTCTCTGGTGTAGAGTCAGAGTGCCAGATGTACCAAAACTCCTCCCACATTGAGCACAGATATAAGGTTTCTCTCCTGTGTGTATTCTCTGGTGTACTGTCAGATGGCTTGATGTAGTAAAACTCTTCCCACATTGATCACAGCTATAAGGTTTCTCTCCTGTGTGTACTCGCTGGTGTATTTTAAGTTCTGACAAAGATTTGCAACCTTTCCCACAGTCAGAGCAGCAATGAGATTTCTTCCCTGTGGGTCTCTGCTGGTGTTTCTTGAGGTGTTCTGATGTGGAGAGACTCTTCTCTGCCTCGTCAGCATCATGAGGTTGTTGAGGCTCCCCAGAGGATCCACGATAGTCCCGTCTCTCTCCTGTGTGAACAACAAAGTCAGACAGATGATTAAAGGCCCACAACAGCGGTAATTCACTGTAAAAGGTGATGCCAACAGCATAGCCATGATGTTGTACAACAATTGATGTCTGTAATGAATGTTAAAATTATTTAACAATTGTCTTAAAAGGAGCAAGAAGTCATATTTTGTCTTGTTTTCACATTAGTAGTAACATCTAAGATTGAAGACTATAAATAAGTTATTCATGTTGTTAAAACTCTAAGCAGTGTGCCAGACGACTTTTGGTCTCCAATACAGGACCCTTTCTGTGTTTAATAAAATTGCGGCACGAGGGCGATGCATAATGATGAGATGATGCACAAACAATCTGGTTGTAGAAACTCCTCCCTGGTAATGAGGAAACCACTAGTTATGGATGTAGTATATCTGGTAATGAGGAAACCACTAGTTATGGATGTAGTATATCTGGTAATGAGGAAACCACTAGTTATGGATGTAGTATATCTGGTAATGAGGAAACCACTAGTTATGGATGTAGTATATCTGGTAATGAGGAAACCACTAGTTATGGATGTAGTATATCTGGTAATGAGGAAACCACTAGTTATGGATGTAGTATATCTGCTAATGAGGAAACCACTAGTTATGGATGTAGTATATCTGGTAATGAGGAAACCACTAGTTATGGATGTAGTATATCTGGTAATGAGGATACCACTAGTTATGGATGTAGTATATCTGCTAATGAGGAAACCACTAGTTATGGATGTAGTATATCTGGTAATGAGGAAACCACTAGTTATGGATGTAGTATATCTGGTAATGAGGAAACCACTAGTTATGGATGTAGTATATCTAGTAATGAGGAAACCACTAGTTATGGATGTAGTATATCTGGTAATGAGGAAACCACTAGTTATGGATGTAGTATATCTGGTAATGAGGAAACCACTAGTTATGGATGTAGTATATCTGGTAATGAGGAAACCACTAGTTATGGATGTAGTATATCTGGTAATGAGGAAACCACTAGTTATGGATGTAGTATATCTGGTAATGAGGAAACCACTAGTTATGGATGTAGTATATCTGCTAATGAGGAAACCACTAGTTATGGATGTAGTATATCTGGTAATGAGGAAACCACTAGTTATGGATGTAGTATATCTGGTAATGAGGAAACCACTAGTTATGGATGTAGTATATCTGGTAATGAGTAAACCGCTAGTCATGGATGTAGTATATCTGCTAATGAGGAAACCACTAGTTATGGATGTAGTATATCTGGTAATGAGGAAACCACTAGTTATGGATGTAGTATATCTGGTAATGAGGAAACCACTAGTTATGGATGTAGTATATCTGGTAATGAGGAAACCACTAGTTATGGATGTAGTATATCTGGTAATGAGGAAACCACTAGTTATGGATGTAGTATATCTGCTAATGAGGAAACCACTAGTTATAGATGTAGTATATCTGGTAATGAGTAAACCACTAGTTATGGATGTAGTATATCTGGTAATGAGTAAACCACTAGTTATGGATGTAGTATATCTGGTAATGAGGAAACCACTAGTTATGGATGTAGTATATCTGGTAATGAGGAAACCACTAGTTATGGATGTAGTATATCTGGTAATGAGGAAACCACTAGTTATGGATGTAGTATATCTGGTAATGAGGAAACCACTAGTTATGGATGTAGTATATCTGGTAATGAGGAAACCACTAGTTATGGATGTAGTATATCTGGTAATGAGGAAACCACTAGTTATGGATGTAGTATATCTGGTAATGAGAAAACCACTATGAGGAAACCACTAGTTATGGATGTAGTATATCTGCCTGGAGCAAAAATGGTGAGCAAAGATTTTAGTTTTTCACAATGTATTCTGAATGTGAATGGGGGAAAACTCAGGGGAGTAATCTCCATTTCCAGGTTGCTTATGAGTGCATTTCGCACTACTTTGGATTATAATTGTAAGGCTCGTTTGAACGTCCTGCTTAATATGATGTTTGTGTCATCATCACAAATCAACCGCTTTGTACTTAAAAAACACTTCAACCAGTAAAATGCTCTTTGTCTAGCTTTTCCATCAACCTGACAATGAGGGTTTCTACACTGTTTGCCAAATTGGCCCATAACTCCCCCTAACAACAAATATACCTGTAATGAACGAAGAAGCACTTTGGTTGTTGTTGCATGACATACATAGTGTACTCTAGGACCCATAACAACAACATAGACCTACTGTAGGACCCAGAACTTCACCTAACAACATAGACCTACTGTAGGACCCAAAACTTCACCTAACAACATAGACCTACTGTAGGACCCATAACTTCACCTAACAACAACATAGACCTACTCTAGGACCCAAAACAATAACTGACCTACTGTAGGACCCATAACTTCACCTAACAACAACATAGACCTACTGTAGGACCCAAAACAATAACAGACCTACTCTAGGACCCATAACCTCACCTAACAACAACATAGACCTACTCTAGGACCCATAACAACAACATAGACCTACTGTAGGACACATAACTTCAACTAACAACAACCTAGACCTACTGTAGGACCCATAACTTCACCTAACAACATAGACCTACTGTAGGACCCATAACTTCACCTAACAACAACATAGACCTACTCTAGGACCCAAAACAATAACTGACCTACTGTAGGACCCATAACTTCACCTAACAACAACATAGACCTACTGTAGGACCCAAAACAATAACAGACCTACTCTAGGACCCATAACCTCACCTAACAACAACATAGACCTACTCTAGGACCCATAACAACAACATAGACCTACTGTAGGACACATAACTTCACCTAACAACATAGACCTACTGTAGGACCCAAAACTTCACCTAACAACATAGACCTACTGTAGGACCCAAAACTTCACCTAACAACAACATAGACCTACTGTAGGACCCATAACAATAAGAGACCTACTGTAGGACACATAACTTCACCTAACAACATAGACCTACTGTAGGACCCAAAACTTCACCTAACAACATAGACCTACTGTAGGACCCAAAACTTCACCTAACATAGACCTACTGTAGGACCCAAAACTTCACCTAACAACAACATAGACCTACTGTAGGACCCATAACAATAACAGACCTACTGTAGGACCCATAACAATAACATAGACCTACTGTAGGACCTATAACTTCACCTAACAACATAGACCTACTGTAGGACCCATAACTTCACCTAACAACAACATAGACCTACTGTAGGACCCATAACTTCACCTAACAACAACATAAACCTACTGTAGGACCCAGCACGTCACCTAACAATAACATAGACCTACTGTAGGAGCCATAACAATAACAGACCTACTGTAGGACCCATAACAATAACATAGACCTACTGTAGGACCTATAACTTCACCTAACATAGACCTACTGTAGGACCCATAACTTCACCTAACAACAAATATAGGAAAATAGCTCTGTGTGTTGTACAATAGTCTATCCATCAAGGAACAGTTCTCTACACATTATGAGCAAAGTATCTCTGTGTGCAAACAGACTAACGAGGCCCTACAGTAAATCAAGCAGACAATAACACATTATAAACATCAATTTGTTAGGGATGTTGGATCCAACGTAGAGCATGGCATAACTGTCTTTACCAGAGTAATGAATGAAGAAGCACTTTGGTTGTTGTTGCATGTTGTGATGTTTGTCATGTGACTGTCATTCAGAAAACGATTTCCTGGATCAGCTGATGATAGTTGAACATGTGACTGTAACTAAACAGCTACAGTATTAAGAATGATGTGTAATTACTGAAGAACCACGTTAATGACAGTATCCATTTGGGTGTTGTCAATAAAGTTACGATTATTATAAAAAAATATATTTTTACCTTTATAATGTTTATACTTTACTGTATTTATATATCACTTTTCAACAGGAAAAGTTAAAATCACTGGAGGACATCATGAACAATTCCTACATTTTTTATTTTTCAACTTTATTTAACCAGGTCGGCCAGTTGAGAACAAGTTCTCATTTACAACTGCGACCTGACCAAGAAAAATCAAAGCAGTGCGACAAAAACAACACAGAGTTACACGTGGGATAAACAAACGTACATTCAATAACACAATAGAAAAATCTATATACAGTGTGTGCAAAATGGAGGACGGAGTTAAGGCAATAAATAGGCCAAAGTAGCGAAGTAATTACAATTTAGCATATTAACACTGGAGTGATAGATGTGCAGATGATGATGTGCAAGTAGAAATACTGGTGTGTGCAAAAGAGCAAAAAAAGTAAATAAAAACATGGGGATGAGGTAGGCAGTTGGATGGGCTATTTACAGATGGGCTGTGTACAGCTGCAGCGATCGGTAAGCTGCTCAGATAGCTGATGCTTAAAGTTAGTGAGGGAGATATATGTCTCCAACTTCAGCGATTTTTGCAATTCGATCCGGTCATTGGCAGCAGATAACTGGAAGGAAAGGCGGCAAAAGGAGGAATTGGCTTTGGGGGTGACCAGTGAGATATACCTCCTGGAGCGCGTGCTACGGGTGGGTGTTGCTATGGTGACCAGTGAGCTGAGATAAGGTGGAGCTTTACCTAGCAAAGACTTATAGATGACCTGGAGCCAATTGTTTTGGCATTGAATATTTAGCGAGGGCCAGCCAACAAGAGCATACAGGTCGCAGTGGTGGGTGGTATATAGGGCTTTAGTGACAAAACGGATGGCACTGTGATAGACTGCTGGAGGCTATTTTGTAAATGACATCGCCGATCCGTTTTACGAGGGTGTTTGGCAGCATGAGTGAAGGAGGCTTTGTTGCGAAATAGGAAACCAATTCTAGATTAAATTTAGGATTGGGGATGCTTACTGTGAGTCTGGAAGGAGAGTTTACAGTCTAGCCAGACACCTAGGTATTTGTAGTTGTTCACATATTCTAAGTCACAACCGTCCAGAGTAGTGATGCTAGTCGGGTGGGCGGGTGCGGGCAGCGATTGGTTGAAGATTATGCATTTAGTTTTACTTGCTTTTAAGAGCAGTTGGAGGCCACAGAAGGAGTGTTGTATGGCATTGAAGCTCGATTGGAGGTTTGTTAGTTTGTTAGTTGGTGAACCAGGCGAGTCAGTCTTTTGAGAAACCAAGGCTGTTGAGTATGCCGATAAGATAACGGTGATTGACAGAGTCGAAAGCCTTGGCCAGGTCGATGAAGACGGCTGCACAGTACATAACTGGCGGTTATGATATCTTTTAGTACCTTGAGCATGGCTGAGGTGCACCCATGACCAGCTCTGAAACCAGATTGCATAGCGGAGAAGGTACGGTGGGATTCGAAATGGTCGGTAATCTGTTTGTTAATTTGGCTTTCGAAGACCTTAGAAAGGCAGGGTAGAATAGATATAGGTCTGTAGCAGTTTGGGTCAAGAGTGTCTCCCCCGGCCTCCCGGGTGGCGCAGTGGTCTAGGGCACTGCATCGCAGTGCTAACTGCGCCACCAGAGTCTCTGGGTTCGCGCCCAGGCTCTGTCGCAGCCGGCCGCGACCGGGAGGTCCGTGGGGCGACGCACAATTGGCATAGCGTCGTCCGGGGTAGGGAGGGTTTGGCCGGTAGGGATATCCTTGTCTCATCGCGCTCCAGCGACTCCTGTGGCGGGCCGGGCGCAGTGCGCGCCAACCAAGGGGGCCAGGTACACGGTGTTTCCTCCGACACATTGGTGCGGCTGGCTTCCGGGTTGGAGGCGCGCTGTGTTAAGAAGCAGTACGGCTGGTTGGGTTGTGCTTCGGAGGACGCATGGCTTTCGACCTTCGTCTCTCCCGAGCCCGTACGGGAGTTGTAGCGATGAGACAAGGTAGTAATTACTAGCGATTGGATACCACGAAAATTGGGGAGAAAATGGGATAAAAAAAAAAAAAAAAAAAAAAGAGTGTCTCCCCCTTTGAAGAGGGGGATGACCGCGGCAGCTTTCCAATATTTGGGAATCTCAGACGATACGAAAGAGAGGTTGAACAGACTAGTAATAGGGGTTGGAACAATTTCGGCAGATAATTTTAGAAAGAAAGGGTCCAGATTGTCTAGCCCGGCTGATTCGTAGGGGTCCAGATGTTGCAGCTCTTTCAGAACATCAGCTATCTAGATTTGGGTAAAGGAGAAGCTGGGGAGGCTTTGGCAAGTAGCTGCAGGGGGTGCGGAGCTGTTGGCAGGGGTTGGGGTAGCCAGGAGGAAAGCATGGCCAGCCGTAGAGAAATGCTTATTGAAACTCGATTATCGTGGCCTCAGTGCAGTGGGCAGCTGGGATGAGGTGCTCTTATTCTCCATGGACTTTACAGTGTCCCAAAACGTTTTGGAGTT
Source organism: Salvelinus namaycush (assembly GCF_016432855.1). NCBI lineage: Eukaryota > Metazoa > Chordata > Actinopteri > Salmoniformes > Salmonidae > Salvelinus > Salvelinus namaycush. Next base: position 8,876 of record NW_024061106.1, on the reverse strand, counting down.
AGAGCTACAGGATGCAAATTTCTTTCTGAAAAAGCTAGCCTTTGCTTTCTTAACTGACTGTGTGTATTGGTTCCTGACTTCTCTGAAAATTTGCATATCGCGGGGACTATTCGATGCTAGTGCAGTACGCCACAGGATGTTTTTGTGCTGGTCGAGGGCACTCAGGTCTGGAGTGAACCAAGGGCAATATCTGTTTACATTTAAGTCATTTAGCAGACGCTCTTATCCAGAGCGACTTACAAATTGGAAAGTTCATACATATTCATCCTGGTCCCCCCGTGGGAATTGAACCCACAACCCTGGCGTTGCAAGCACCATGCTCTACCAACTGAGCCACACGGGACCGTGTGTTCTTAGTTACACATTTTTTGAAAGGGGCATGCTTATTTAAGGTGGTGAGGAAGTTACTTTTAAAGAACAACCAGGCATCCTCTACTGACGGGATGAAGTCAAAATCCCTCCAAGATACCCGGGCCAGGTCGATTAGAAAGGCCTGCTTGCAGAAGTGTTTGAGGGAGAGTTTGACAGTGATGAGGGGTGTTCGATGAAACGAAGCTTCAGACGTCAGCGGACCCATAACGGATGCAGGCAATGATCGCTGAGATCCTGATTGAAAACAGCAGAGGTTTATTTGGAGGGCAAGTTGGTCAGGATAATATCTATGAGGATGCCCATGTTTACGGATTTAGGGTTGAACCTGGTGGGTTCCTTGATAGTTTGTGTGAGATTGAGGGCATCTAGCTTGGATTGTAGGACGGCCGGGGTGTTAAGCATATCCCAGTTTAGGTCACCTAATAGAACGGACTCTGAAGATAGATGGGGGAGGGGCAATCAATTCACATATGGTGTCCAGGGCACAGCTGGGAGCTGAGGGGGGTCTATAACAGGTGGCAACAGTGAGAGACATATTTCTGGAAAGATTCCTTTTTAAAATTAGAAGCTCGAACTGTTTGGGCATGGACTGTAAAGTATGACAGAACTCTTTGCAGGCCATCTCTGCAGTATATTGCAACTCTCTTTTTGACAGTTCTATCTTGACGGAAAATGTTGTAGTTGGGGATGGACATTTCAGAATTTTTGGTGGCCTTCCTAAGCCAGGATTCAGACATGGCAAGGACATTAAAGTTGGCGGAGTGTGCAAAAGCAGTGAGTAAAACAAACTTAGGGAGGAGGCTTCTGATGTTAACATGCATGAAACCAAGGCTTTTTCGATTACAGAAGTCAACAAATGAGTGCCTGGGGACACACAGGGCCTGGATTAACCTCTACATCACCCGAGGAACAGAGGAGTAGGATGAGAGTACGGCTAAAGGCTATCAGAACTGGTCGTCTAGTGCGTTGTGAACAGAGAATAAAGGGAGCAGATTTCTGGGCGTGGTAAGATAGATTCGAGGCATAATGTACAGACAGGGGTATGGTAGTGTGCGGGTACAGTGGAGGTAAACCTAGGCATTGAGTGACGATAAGAGAGGTTGCATCTCTGGGGTTATGCTAGGTGAGGTCACCGCAAGTGCGGAGGTGGGACAAAAGAGCTCTCTGATGCATGTTGAGTGGGACTAGGGGCTCCGCAGTAAAATAAAACAATGATACCTAAACAACAGTATACAAGGCATATTGACATTAGAGAGACATAAAGCGAGGCATAAAGCAATCACAGGTGTTGATTGGGAGAGCTAGCTAAGACAACAACGGGTAAGAAACAGTTAATCAGCTAAGACAACAGCAACACGTAAAATGGCAATGAATGGGCAGAGGGGGTCAGTTAACTACACACTGGGCCTGAGTTCGAGGCTGGGGCCGACAGATAAACAAAATGGAGAACCGTGACTAATGAACAGTCCAACAGGCATCAGCTATGAAGCCAAGTGATCATAGGGTCCAGTGAACAGCAATATATGAACCAGGGAAGCCGTTAGGTAGTCGTTACTATGCTAGCCGGGAGCCGCGCCTGGGTCGAGGCTAACTAGTGCTAGCTTCGGAACAAGGGTGTCACCGACGTCTGGCAAAGGCCGGTTGAGGGCACATCTGACGGAATTGAGTCGGCAGACCAGTCGTGATGGATCGGCGGGGCTCTGTGTCGACAAAGGGTCCAGGCCAACTGGCAAAAGAGGTATTGTAGCTGGAGTAATTTTGTTTGCTAGCCGGGAGATGCACCTGGCTCGAGGCTAACTGGTGCTAGCTTCGGGACAAGGGCGTTAGCCACTATAGCCAATCCGGTGCAAAGGTCCAGAGCTTACGGCAGGAATGCGGTAATGTAGTGGCTTCTAGTCGTCTTAGTGAAGAGTCTGGGAGACATCAGCTGTGTAGCCGAGTGATCATAGGGTCCACTGAGCAGGCCGGGAGATGGGCCTGGCTCAAGGCTAGCGTCGAGGCTGGGCCACTCGGTAGCAGCTAGCCAGCTGCGATTATCTGGTGTAATGGTCCAGAGCTTACGGCAGTAATACGGTGATGTAGTGGAGAAAAACAGTCCGATATGCTCAGGGTTGATATCGCGCAGTGCAGACTGGCAGGTATTATCCAGGCCAAAAGCGGCTGGTGTCTGAGCTAAAAAGGTAAAGGCCGCTAGCAGTGGCTAACAATGACTAAATAGCTAGTAGCTAATTAGCTTCTGATGGCTAGCTTCTGATGGAGGTTCTAGCTATAAGGTCTAAAAAAAATAGCAGATCCGTATCACATTGGGTGAGGCGGGTTGCCGGAAGGTATATGTAATTAAAAAAATGGAAAAAGAGATTGAAATATATTGCAATATATACAAAAAAAGATAACATTTACAACAACAAACACGTCTTACTGCTACACGCCATCTTGGATTACAAGATGACTCAGTTAAAAACCATTGGATTTAGCAAACTCTGAAATTATTTAGTATTTCTGTGCCCATGAAAACGGTTTTCCCAGCGTAACATAAGGAGCCACTAAATGATAAGTGGGTCGAGTGCATTTCAGAATACAAAAAAATTGTCCGACAGCAATATCCCGTATTTAAGTTGAAGTTCATCATATGACAAGCGTAACGTTATGACTATAACTACTGTTCCATGAAGGAGGGAAACTAGGTACAACATACGATCAAATCCACGCCTTGCTGGAAGCCCCACCACCCACAGGTGATGAGAGGCTTGGATTTATTCTGCTCTTTAATACCGCTCTTCACCGACACAGGAAAGGGCGGGGACAAACAGGTCTTGTACCTCATTTCCCTCCTTCAGGGAAGTGCAATTATAATCAAAGTTACACTCCCTTTCAGTCATTCAACTTCGGTACAACATACTATGGGGAAATACAATCATTCCCGATGCCGACCCAAACGGATACTAAATGAAACAGCCCCCTGCAGACCACCCAGACCTGATCCTACAAGATGCGTCAGTTTTGTCAATTTATTCATTGTCTTTTGTTTGAAATAGTCTATCTATCTGTAGACTATTAGTCTACTACTGAAAACTTAAGTAGCAGAACGGCAGAATTTACGAAGTCCAGCAGCGGAGGGGCGAATCCCTCTGGTCAGGTTATGTTGACGACCGGCGCCCTCTGGTCGGGTTGTGTTGAGGACCGGCTCCCTCTGGTCGGGTTGTGTTGACGACCGGCACCCTCTGGTCGGGTTGTGTTGACGACCGGCACCCTCTGGTCGGGTTGCGTTGACGACCGGCTCCCTCTGGTCGGGTTGCGTTGACGACCGGCTCCCTCTGGTCGGGTTGCGTTGACGACCGGCTCCCTCTGGTCGGGTTGCGTTGACGACCGGCTCCCTCTGGTCGGGTTGCGTTGACGACCGGCTCCCTCTGGTCGGGTTGCGTTGACGACCGGCTCCCTCTGGTCGGGTTGCGTTGACGAGCGGCTCCCTCTGGTCCGGTTGCGTTGACGAGCGGCTCCCTCTGGTCCGGTTGCGTTGACGAGCGGCTCCCTCTGGTCCGGTTGCGTTGACGAGCGGCTCCCTCTGGTCCGGTTGCGTTGACGAGCGGCTCCCTCTGGTCGGGTTACGTTGACGAGCGGCTCCCTCTGGTCGGGTTACGCTGACGAGCGGCTCCCTCTGGTCGGGTTACGCTGACGAGCGGCTCCCTCTGGTCGGGTTACGCTGACGAGCGGCTCCCTCTGGTCGGGTTACGCTGACGAGCGGCTCCCTCTGGTCGGGTTACGCTGACGAGCGGCTCCCTCTGGTCGGGTTACGCTGACGAGCGGCTCCCTCTGGTCGGGTTACGCTGACGAGCGGCTCCCTCTGGTCGGGTTACGCTGACGAGCGGCTCCCTCTGGTCGGGTTACGCTGACGAGCGGCTCCCTCTGGTCGGGTTACGCTGACGAGCGGCTCCCTCTGGTCGGGTTACGCTGACGAGCGGCTCCCTCTGGTCGGGTTACGCTGACGAGCGGCTCCCTCTGGTCGGGTTACGCTGACGAGCGGCTCCCTCTGGTCGGGTTACGCTGACGAGCGGCTCCCTCTGGTCGGGTTACGCTGACGAGCGGCTCCCTCTGGTCGGGTTACGCTGACGAGCGGCTCCCTCTGGTCGGGTTACGCTGACGAGCGGCTCCCTCTGGTCGGGTTACGCTGACGAGCGGCTCCCTCTGGTCGGGTTACGCTGACGAGCGGCTCCCTCTGGTCGGGTTACGCTGACGAGCGGCTCCCTCTGGTCGGGTTACGCTGACGAGCGGCTCCCTCTGGTCGGGTTACGCTGACGAGCGGCTCCCTCTGGTCGGGTTACGCTGACGACCGGCTCCCTCTGGTCGGGTTGCGTTGACGACCGGCTCCCTCTGGTCGGGTTGCGTTGACGACCGGCTCCCTCTGGTCGGGTTGCGTTGACGACCGGCTCCCTCTGGTCGGGTTGCGTTGACGACCGGCTCCCTCTGGTCGGGTTGCGTTGACGACCGGCTCCCTCTGGTCGGGTTGCGTTGACGACCGGCCCCCTCTGGTCGGGTTGCGTTGACGACCGGCCCCCTCTGGTCGGGTTGCGTTGACGACCGGCCCCCTCTGGTCGGGTTGCGTTGACGACCGGCCCCCTCTGGTCGGGTTGCGTTGACGAGCGGCCCCCTCTGGTCGGGTTATGTTGACGAGCGGCCCCCTCTGGTCGGGTTATGTTGACGAGCGGCTCCCTCTGGTCGGGTTATGTTGACGAGCGGCTCCCTCTGGTCGGGTTATGTTGACGAGCGGCTCCCTCTGGTCGGGTTATGTTGACGAGCGGCTCCCTCTGGTCGGGTTATGTTGACGACCGGCTCCCTCTGGTCGGGTTATGTTGACGACCGGCTCCCTCTGGTCGGGTTATGTTGACGACCGGCTCCCTCTGGTCGGGTTATGTTGACGACCGGCTCCCTCTGGTCGAGTTGTGTTGACGACCGGCTCCCTCTGGTCGGGTTGTGTTGACGACCGGCTCCCTCTGGTCGGGTTGTGTTGACGAGAGGCCCCCTCTGGTCGGGTTGTGTTGACGACCGGCTCCCTCTGGTCGGGTTGTGTTGACGACCGGCTCCCTCTGGTCGGGTTGTGTTGACGACCGGCTCTCTCTGGTCGGGTTGTGTTGACGACCGGCTCCCTCTGGTCGGGTTGTGTTGACGAGCGGCTCCCTCTGGTCGGGTTATGTTGACGACCGGCTCCCTCTGGTCAGGTTATGTTGACGAGCGGCTCCCTCTGGTCCGGTTATGTTGACGAGCGGCTCCCTCTGGTCCGGTTATGTTGACGAGCGGCTCCCTCTGGTCCGGTTATGTTGACGACCGGCTCCCTCTGGTCCGGTTATGTTGACGACCGGCTCCCTCTGGTCCGGTTATGTTGACGACCGGCTCCCTCTGGTCCGGTTATGTTGACGACCGGCTCCCTCTGGTCCGGTTATGTTGACGACCGGCTCCCTCTGGTCCGGTTATGTTGACGACCGGCTCCCTCTGGTCAGGTTACGTTGACGACCGGCTCCCTCTGGTCAGGTTACGCTGACGACCGGCTCCCTCTGGTCAGGTTACGCTGACGACCGGCTCCCTCTGGTCAGGTTACGCTGACGACCGGCTCCCTCTGGTCAGGTTACGCTGACGACCGGCTCCCTCTGGTCAGGTTACGCTGACGACCGGCTCCCTCTGGTCAGGTTACGCTGACGACCGGCTCCCTCTGGTCAGGTTACGCTGACGACCGGCTCCCTCTGGTCAGGTTACGCTGACGACCGGCTCCCTCTGGTCAGGTTACGCTGACGACCGGCTCCCTCTGGTCAGGTTACGCTGACGACCGGCTCCCTCTGGTCAGGTTACGCTGACGACCGGCTCCCTCTGGTCAGGTTACGCTGACGACCGGCTCCCTCTGGTCAGGTTACGCTGACGACCGGCTCCCTCTGGTCAGGTTACGCTGACGACCGGCTCCCTCTGGTCAGGTTACGCTGACGACCGGCTCCCTCTGGTCAGGTTACGCTGACGACCGGCTCCCTCTGGTCAGGTTACGCTGACGACCGGCTCCCTCTGGTCAGGTTACGCTGACGACCGGCTCCCTCTGGTCAGGTTACGCTGACGACCGGCTCCCTCTGGTCAGGTTACGCTTGACGACCGGCTCCCTCTGGTCAGGTTACGTTGACGACCGGCTCCCTCTGGTCAGGTTACGTTGACGACCGGCTCCCTCTGGTCAGGTTACGTTGACGACCGGCTCCCTCTGGTCAGGTTACGTTGACGACCGGCTCCCTCTGGTCAGGTTACGTTGACGACCGGCTCCCTCTGGTCAGGTTACGTTGACGACCGGCTCCCTCTGGTCAGGTTACGTTGACGACCGGCTCCCTCTGGTCAGGTTACGTTGACGACCGGCTCCCTCTGGTCAGGTTACGTTGACGACCGGCTCCCTCTGGTCAGGTTACGTTGACGACCGGCTCCCTCTGGTCAGGTTACGTTGACGACCGGCTCCCTCTGGTCAGGTTACGTTGACGACCGGCTCCCTCTGGTCAGGTTATGTTGACGACCGGCTCCCTCTGGTCAGGTTATGTTGACGAGCGGCTCCCTCTGGTTATGACTTCGCGTCATTTGTGTGTCTTAATTATTTGATCCAACAGAATGCTTAAAGCATCAGACAAGTTCAGTACGTATATTTGATTTTATAAAAACACATGGGGCGATTGGTAGAAAGAACAGATGACTCTTGGTTGACCAAGATGTATTTTAGTTGGGGACAGCACTAGAACATGATTTTGGGGCTCCCGAGTGGCGCAGCGGACACTGCATCTCAGTGCTTGAGGCTCCACTACAGACACCCTGGATCAAATCCACACTGTATCACAACCGGCCGTGATTGGGAGTCCCATAGGGCGGCGCACAATTGGCCCAGCATCGTCCGGTGTAGGCAGTCATTGTAAATAAGAATTTGTTCTTAACTGACTTAACTGAAATAAGGGTTACATTTAAATAAATTTAAAAAACAGTGTTTCATGATAAACCATTTTTTACAAATCCATCAAGGCACCAACTTTGAGAAGGGTTTAAAACAAAGGTTTCAAACCAATTCATGAATGTAATTGCTTCTAGGTATGTCTTGCCTTTAATGTAAAGGCATGACAAAAAATTGGCTGAATATTATACAATGACTTATCAACAGCTCTAATAATTTGCCTTCACAGGAAATCTTCACTGGCAATTCTAGAATATACTATATAGCCTAGAAACCTGGTTAAACTATCACTATGACATCATGGATGAATTCTAGAATATAATATATAGCCTAGAAATCTGGTTAAACTATCATTATGACATCATGCATGCCAGTCCTTGTATTCATAGTGTAGTGAATTCAGGGGGTAGCCCTGAGCTGGACTCAAACCTGGGTCGAGCGACTGTCAAGCCAACACCTTATAACTGTTACACCAAGATGTCTGAACTTCTTGACGAGTTCGCTAGGTGTTGAGTTAGGGTTGCTACAATAGCTTTCTCTATGAATTTGAGAGTGGTTACATTTCTCCAGCCCCATCCCTCAGCTGTTTACCAAACCAAGTCTCTTGGCAGCCATTTTGTTGCTGTTTAAATACTAGGTTGTCCCTTTAAAAAAGCCACACATCAATCAACCAATCTGAAGTTGAAACAATAACAAAGCAGTCATTCCACCACTGTTTTGGTAATAAGATGATGATGGGCCTGGAGACATTTAACTACTCTCAAATTCATAGACAGACCTATGGATTAAAGGACTGACCATCCATGATATCAACATTATAGTTAACCATGTTGAGGCTGTTGATATACATTGTTTCTAAACATTGGAGTAAAAAAAGCTTATTTGGGGTTCTGATGGGGTACAACAGTTTAACTAAGCTCATGAGGCATGTGTTATATTCTCCAAGAATCAATGGCTATAAATAAATCATTTAAAAGTCAAAATATGGATGTAGCAATTGCTGATTTCCCCTTTAACACCAAACATCAGTTCAACAACTGCAGAGTTTGTACCTCTGTATTTAAGACAGTACTTACCAGTGGTAATCACGGCCCGGTTTCTCAAAACCATCTTATGGCTAAGTTCATCTTTAGAACCACTGGATGCCTTAAATTGCGTTTGGGAAATCGGGTCCAGATATCCAGTTTCTTCCTCCTCTTCTTCCGATGAGACCGTATTCTCCCCATCCTGCGCTTTCACTTCAAAAACTGAATCCTCCTCATCTTTTACTGTAACACCCTCCTCCTCTTTCACTCTGAACGCCTCTTCTTTCACTGTAACGTCTTCCTCTTCTTTCACTGAAACGTCTTTCTCTTCTTCTTTCAGGGTAACAACCTCACCCTCTACTTGTTTTTGTATTGTAACATCCTTCTCTTCCTCCTCCTCTTTGATGAGAGCTTCTTTCTCCGTCCAGCAGACCGTCTCTTCTTCACCAGGAAGAGAGTAATTTAGTGAACTCATGGTCGGAGATGTTAGCTAGCTAGGCTAATGCTAACTTAACCAGCCCGCCAGC